>NC_086446.1:86813206-87113206 GCF_028390025.1 Pseudophryne corroboree
GCAATCAACTTCTCTCCTGCAATGTATGGTGGAGGAGGAGCTGTGGCAATCAACTTCCTGACTGCCCCAGATCCCGCCGCCAGAGCCAAACCTCTCTGTATCTCACCTTCCTGGTGCCATAACTGTAAACAATCATGATGTTGAATTCGTCTCTTTGTTGATTTTACGAGACATATCCTCCTCCTTAAATTTTGTAACACTTCTGGACTAAAGCTACCTATTCTTGGGAATTTGTCCCTGTCTTGTACAGTCATTCTCTCCCATTCATCACATAAAGATTCGGTGTGAATTCCATATTTTTCACACATTACATATCGTGCCGACCCAACTGGTCGGTTCACAGAATCAACCTGAACCAGGGTTGATCGCCCCCTACCTGAACAAATGGCCCCCATAATCTGCAGGCGTTGCTTATTCCTCCTTGAATATCAAGGCTTTCAGCGAACCCTTACAAACAAACCAAGATGTCCTTGGGCAGGCCGGCGGTGGTGGTTTATCAAGTACCCCACTTACTTCTCGCCCACGTTGGCCTGTGCTGCAATCACTGTAGCCAGAGCTGCTGGACCCAACCTAGGGCCCCTGTGAACCTTTAGTTTACTGGAACATATGAGGGTTACCCGCAGGACACTTACTCTTTCCAGTAAAGTTGGGGTTGTTAGATAGTTCCTGAGTGACCAGCGAACTTCCCTTCCAAAAATAAAAAATTACACAAATCACGTCAGAATGTACAGATAGCGTTTGTGACCACTTTACTCTAATGGTATTAGGTCAGATTACTAACTACTGCACACAATAACGTGCGGTCCAATCGTTCAGTATACGAGCACTACTTGTCATGTACTGAAAGATCAATGGAATCTATGTTTCCGGCTGCGATTCCTTCAGCCAGAGCTTGTATGGCCTATATGGGTTCTGCACCAACACCCCAGGCGTTGTGCCACTGGACTTTTATAGCGGACCTTTTACCTTACGACCTCCTGGTCTTGTTACCTTATGACCTCCTGGTCTTGTTACCTTATGGTCCGCTATACTCTAATGCTCAAATATTATTTAACCAGGGATGCCTCCCTGGCCACCGTATATGTCACTTACACGTATGTCCCTTGACGAGTACCCGGCTTTCCTTTTGGTTCCACCTTAAAGTTATATAAACTTTTGTATACAAAACACACTCACTCAACACATGTACACTTTTGTTTCTATATCTATTTCTGCGCAGAAATTGTCTTTAGGCCAAAAGTGTTACCAATTAGGAGCAGGATCTGTTAAACTAAATTTCAGATTTTCTAAAAATAGATTTGCGTTATTTACCGCTTCGCGTTATCTACCGCTGTGCGTTACTTATCGCCTTGCGCTAATTATCGCTTTGCGCTAATTCAACTGTTTTCGTGACTTGAGCTACGTGAGCGTAACCGGACGCTACGTTGCGTAATGTACGCTGCGTGCGTCTGCCTTTTGGATTGCGTACGCTAGTCTTTGTTAGCGACACGTGTACGCAATGCAAAGGATCCACCGTAACACAATATATTTTTATCAATGTAAATGATCCCTGATCATCTACCGCAATCCACACTGACTGCCTTGTATCTCAGACAAACCGTGTGTTTGTTCTATACTTTAACTATCACCTCTACTATGAAATAACAGCAAATCTCTTTTTAGCACTTTCTATCAACTATAAAATTGGCAAACAGGAATAGTGATATACGAAAAATGAAACAGAAATGCAGATATATGTATGCGTGCGTGTATACGCAAGACAAAAGAGAAATAAAAGTTTTAAAAGACACAAGCGTTTTGTTCTTACTTCCGGTTACCGGGTTCCTTCAGCACTCTTTATCTAAGCGAAGCAGACGCTTATCCCGTCAGCACTGTGAGACAACCTCCCACCCTTTGCTGGAGGGATAATGTCTGCTGATCTACCTAGTGCAGATATGAGAAGTATAGGACGAGCCCGCAATTGACAATGCTAAATTCCTTGTCGTATAAACAACCCTTTATGAAGCTAAGAACACTGTACGCTGTTTACTTAAGAAGTACCGTAATGGTACGCTATCTGCGTAGCGATCGCTCAGCCGTAGGCGAGACGCTCAAGCGTCACGTTCGCTTACGGCCCAGTGATCACAAGACACGTTATTGGTTATGTCTAGGGGAATGATTCGCTATGGCGTAGCTTACGCTCGAGACCACGAGGAGGTCACCAGCGATGCAGACGCTCACAACACTATACCTTTATGATAAAACCTTATACCAATGAAATACACTGAATACCTTAATGTGAGTACAGGGTGTAGGTGCAACCTTGTGTAACCTGACTATCTACAAAGCTGCTTGAGCGTCACCGACGCTCAAGTGAACACTTATCACTATAGAAAATACACAGATGCTGGTTTAGGTTCCAAGGCCTATTAACTGTATTATATCTAATATACTTGTAAAAGGGGATAACAGTACAAATGATACACTACAATATAACAGAGACTTCCTAACCACAGAACTAAACAATAAATACAAAAAGACAATACTACACTGACCTAAATGCAATACAATACAATACTATCTAATACAATACAATACTAGCCTAGTCTAGGGGAGATATGAGAGAACAGAACAGAGAGAGATAGAGAGAGAGAGAGAGAGAGAGAAATTGGCTCACAGAAAGACAATGATTACGGAGAGAAACTTACGCACAAAGGGTATGATCGCCTGCGCCTCGATATCCAGCTCCCGGCTATCAGCAGATAACCGTTGATGAGAGAGTGAGAGTTGGATGTGGTCGGCCTGCCTATTTATGCCCCACACACAATGCAATCTCCTGGTCCTACAATCCCATTGTCCATTGGCCGAAGGAATTCGGCCCTGTATCATAACAAAAGGTCATAGGGTGATTCATACAGGTGGGCTGTGACGATTTCCAACAGCTCAGGTGGGTGGGAAACTGGGTTTCCCGCCGCATACCTGAGTATGTGTAAATAATAGAAATGGACATAAACTTCTTATGTCCATAACTATTCGCACGAGCGATTAATACGCTCCAAACCAACACCGGAATATTGCTAATTAAATACTCTTCCGATGGGTACCAAACACTGCTGTATGATTCCTGTTAGACCCTTCGTACGATATAAAGAGGGATTCCTCAGCTCTGGGACATTGTATTTTAACCAAACTTTCAGAATCTATCAAAGGGACCATGATTTATAAACTACATTAATTGTGAACATTTGTAACGAATGAGTCGCACGCTACGACTACATAAACTCTACCGTAAATACGCATACCGCGCCTGCGAGTGCACATTATTGCGGGTATGCGCATCCACGGGAGAGCGCACGCACGCGCAGCGCGGACCAGTGTGCGGTGCAAATATGGCAACGTGCATTGAGACATTTTTCTGACTTTGACAGGGCTGTCCTGAAGACAACCGGGATCTCGGTGCATCTGTGCATTCGCCTCTTACGAGGCGCTTCAATAGGGAAGGTTTCATGCGAGGCTCTTCCAGCTAGATCTGTTGGACAAATGGTCCGGATTGCATCTTCACATGCACCAGAGGATCCGTCTGTCGCCAAAAACCAGGATCTCCCTTCTGTGGTGGCTAAAGACTTCTCCACTAGTCGAGGGTCGGAAGTTCGGGATTCAGAATTGGATTCTGCTAACCACAGATGCAGGCCTCAGAGGTTGGGGAGCAGTCACCCAGGGGGTACAGTGTCAGGGAAGATGGGCAAGTCAGGAAGTCATCCTTCCAATAAACATCCTGGAACTCAGGGCTATATACAACGCCCTTCTACAGGCCTCATCTCTTCTTCAGAATCAGGCCATTCAGGTCCAGTCGGACAATGTGACGGCAGTGACGTACATAAACCGACAGGGTGGAACAAAAGCAGTACCCCAATGTCAGAGGTGTCAAGAATTCTCCTCTGGCAGAAAAACACCCCGTGGCATTGTCGGTGGTCTTCATTCCGGGAGTAGACAGCTGGGAAGCAGACTTCCTCAGCAGACATGACCTGCACCCGGGGGAGTGGGGCCTTCACCCGGAGCTGTTCCGGTTGCTGACACGTCGGTGGGGATTTCTACAAATCGACATGATGGCCTCTCGACTCAACAAGAAGCTCAAGAGATATTGTTCCAGGTCGAGAGATCCACAAGCAGTGGTGGTAGACGCTCTGACAGTTGGTGTACGTGTTTCCTCCACTTCCTCTGATCCCAAGAATTCTAAAAAGAATAAAATGGGAAAAGGTTCAAGCAATCCTCATTGCTCCGGATGTCACGCTCGGCGTAAGTTGGGGTTCCGACAACCGAGTTTTGGCTGAAGGGACAGCTACCTGTGAGGAGAGTAAACGAGGTGGAAGCCTAACTGTTAACGTTGGACGGAGGGCGTAAAGAAAAGGAGGACTTCGTAGAAAGATAACTGTAGTTTTAATGAATAATCAGGCTGTACACGAATATTGGAGCAATTGAAGAAACTGGAAGAATTAGAGTCTATGGTTAAATGACTTGAACTGAAGAACTGAAGACTGTGTTTTACGATTAAAAGACGAGGCTACAGAACTTGGGCTTTGAAGAAATGAGGACTGTGGTTTGTGATTGAAAGACGAGGCTGAAGAACTTGGACTTTGAAGAAATGAGGACTGTGGTTTGTGATTGAAAGACGAGGCTGAAGAACTTGGACTTTGAAGAAATGAGGACTGTGGTTTGTGATTGAAAGGCGAGGCTGAAGAACTTGGACTTTGAAGAAATTAAGACGTCTGCGGGAACCACCGTTAGCACCTGGAGCTCCTCTACGACCTGGGGCCCCGTGAGCGCTTCCACGAGTGGCAACGGACTTAGAAAGCAGGATTGCAGCAGCGTTTAGGTAACCGATGGATGAGAGCAACCAGGACCAGGGAACCAGAAGTAACCTGGGAGCACAGAGCTAGAGAACCTTTCACAAGGAGGTAACATGAAGCACTGGCACTCTCCCTCTGAGCCAGACCCCTTTTGTAAGGGGAGAACACGCAGGATTGGCTGGACAGATTGGGAACTTCATTGGTAGTACTCTGGTCTCCAACATGGCTGCCCCCAGCACAGGAGACCTACTTAGCTGTTAGCACACAGCTTTAGCCAGCTTCTGTCTCTGACACACTATACTGTGTCACCACTAGAGGACCTTACCGCAGCGATCCCCGCCGCAGCGCCCGTCTCTCCAGACCCTCGGCCCCCGCCCCTTGGCAGCCGCACATCCGTCCAGAAGGACCCGCCGCCAGCAGCTCCCTGCCGCCGCAGCCGTGCCAACCAGCGGGATGGTAACCCGCGGGAGTAAGGCTCCGGAGCATGACACCGGACTGGCCACGAAGGGCCTGGTATGCTGATCTTCTTGAGATGCTGCTCGAAGATCCGTGGCCTCTACCTCTTTGCAAGGATATTCTGTAACATTGCCTGTTCGTCTATCTATACTTACCACAGCTACGTTTAACGGCATGGAAGTTGATTCTAGCCAGGAGAGGGATTCCTAACAAGGTCATCCTGACTATGATCCAAGCCAGGAAGGGGGTTACGTCTAAACATTACCACCATATCTGGAAGAAATATGTCTCTTGGTGTGAGAGCAGACCATATTCTGCGGTAGAATTCCATCTGGGACGTTTCCTGCTTTTTCTGCAGTCGTAGTGGATGTGGGCCTATGTCTAGGCTCCATAAAAGTCCAGATTTCGGCCTTGTCTATTTTCTTTCAGAAACAATTGGCTTCTTTTCCTGAGGTCCAGATGTTCTTGAAAGGTGTTCTGCACATCCAACCTCCCTTTGTACCTCCCACGGCAAATTGGGATCTCAATGTGATGCTGCAGTTCCTCCAATTGGGATGTTGACATAGAGTACCTTACGTGGAAGACCGTCACACTGTTGGCCTTGGCTTCAGCAAGACGTGTGTCTGAGTTGGGGGCGTTGTCTCACAAGAGCCCCTACCTAATTTTCCATGAGGACAGAGCTGAACTCGGGACTCGTCAGCAGTTTCTTCCTAAGGTGGTGTTCGCGTTTCACAAAAACCAACCTATTGTGGTTCTGGTTATTATGGACACCTCTGCTTCTTCAAAGTCCTTGGATGTTGTGATGGCTTTGAAGGTGTATGTAAAGAGGACAGCTCGTCACAGGAAATCGAACTTGCTGTTCGTTCTCTATGATCCCAATAAAATTGGGTGTCCTGCTTCAAAGCAGTCAATTGCACGCTGGATCAGGCTCACTATCCAGCATGCTTATTCCACGGCAGGCTTGCCGGTTCCAAAATCTGTACAGGCCCACTCTACTAGGTCGGTGGGTTCTTCTTGGGCGGCTGCCCGGGATGTCTCGGCTTTACAGCTCTGCCGAGCAGCTACTTGGTCAGGTTCTAACACGTTTGCAAAGTCTTACAAGTTCGATACTTTGGCCTCCGAGGACCTTCAGTTTGGTCAATCAGTTCTGCAGGAACCTCAGCACTCTCCCACCCGGTTTGGGAGCTTTGGTACTTCCCCATGGTACTAAATGGATTTCCTGTATCCCCTAGGCCGTAAGAGAAAATAGGATTTTAATTACCTACCAGTAAATCCTTTTCTCATACGTCCTAGAGGATGCTGGAGATGCTTCAACAACCATGGGGGTATAGACGGGATCCGCAGGAGACATGGGCACTTTAAGACTTTAAATTGGTGTGAACTGGCTCCTCCCTCTATGCTTCTCCTCCAGACTCCAGTTAGATTCTGTGCCCAGTGAGACTGGATGCACACTGAGGAGCACTCCAGAGTTTCTCAGAAAAAAACTTTGTTAGGTTTATTATTTTCAGGAAGACCTGCTGGCAACAGGCTCCCTGCATGATGGGACTGAGGGGAGAGAAGCAGACCTACTTCTCTGAGTTCAAAGGCTCTGCTTCTTAAGCTACTGGACACCATTAGCTCGAGAGGGTCCGATCACTTGGTGCGCCTAGCTGCTCGTTCCCGGAGCCGCGCCGTCACCCCCCTTGCAGAGCCAGAAGATAGAAGCCAGGTGAGTATTAGAAGAACAGAAGACTTCAGTGACGGCAGAAGACGGCATGTTAGGTACCGCGCAGCGGCTGCGCTGCGCGCCGTGTTCCCACACTGATAACGGCACTACAGGGTGCACGGCGCAGGGGGGGCGCCCTGGGCAGCATTTATCCTCAATTTAGCCACTGGCAAAAGAGTATAACGTGCCTGGGCACTGATCACAGACCCCCGCCAGTATAAAAAATATGAAATTAAGCGGACTGAAGCGCGCCATTAAGGGGGCATGGCTTGGCCCTCACAGCTCTGACCAGCGCCATTTTCTCTCCACAGAAGCTACAGAGACGCTGAGCCTGGCCTCCCACACTGCTGTACAAGTAACAGGGTGCAAAACGGGGGGCACAAGAGATTTGGTGCTAATTATTGGAATATAAAAGCGCTAGCAGGTCTGGGCAGTATTTTACTCGCTTCAGAACCGGGATAGGCGCTGGGTTGTGAGCTGGCAGAACTCCCTCTGTGTTTCTCTAACAGGCTTTGTTGTGGGTCTGTCCCCTATAGCCCCAGTGTGGTTGTGGGTGTCGTTACGTGTGTGTCGACATGTCTGAGGCTGAGTGCTCTTCTCAGGAGGAGGCTGGAGTGGGAACAGAAAAGACTGGGGGAGTGACCGTGTCGGCACCGCCGACGGCTGATTGGGTAAATATGTTGAGTATTTTGAATGCTAATGTGGCTCGGTTGACGAAGAGATTCGATAAATCTGAGTCTAAGAACCAGACATGGAGGAAATCCATGGAGGATGCATTGTCACAAGCTCAGACCCCTTCGGGGTCACAGAAACGTGCATTTACCCAGTTAACAGATACAGATACCGACACGGACTCTGATTCCAGTGTCGACTATAGTGATGCCATATTAAATCCTAAACTGGCTAAGAGCATTCAGTACATGATTGTGTCAATAAAAGAAGTGTTGCATGTAACAGAGGACCCGGCTGTTCCTGAAACTAGGGTCTTTATGTATAAAGGAAAGAAACCTGCGGTCACTTTTCCTCCCTCTCATGAACTGAACGGTCTCTTTGAAAAAGCTTGGGAAAATCCTGACAAGAAGGCACAGGTTCCCAAAAGAATTCCAGTGGCATACCCGTTTCCTTTTGGGGACAGGGAGAAGTGGGAGTCAACCCCCACGGTAGATAAAGCTCTGTCCCGTCTATCCAAAAAGGTGGCGCTTCCGTCTCCTGACACGGCAGCCCTAAAGGATCCTGCAGATCGCAAGCTGGAAAATACACTAAAATCCATTTATGTCACTACGGGTTCGCTACTCAGGCCTGCCGTTGCTTCGGCATGGGTGAGTAGCGCTATTGAAAAGTGGGCAGATAACTTGTCATCTGAGATAGATACCCTAGACAGGGATAGCGTACTTTTGACTCTGGGTCATATCAGGGACGCTGCAGCATATTTAAAAGAAGCTGTAAGGGATATTGGCCTTTTGGGATCAAGGGCCAATGCCATGGCTGTCTCGGCTAGAAGGACATTGTGGATTCATAAATGGAATGCTGATACTGACTTGAAGAAGGCTATGGAGTCTCTACCGTTTAACGGTAGTGTCTTGTTTGGTGACGGCCTCACTGACCTGGTATCTACGGCTACCGCGGGTAAGTCGTCATTTTTACCTTATGTTCCTGCGCAACAAAAGAAAACGCCCCACTATCAGATGTAGTCCTTTCGGCCCAATAAATACAAAAAAGGACGAGGATCCTCCTTCCTTGCTGCGAGAGGAAGAGGAAAGGGAAAAAGGTCACAGGCTGTGGCAAGTTCCCAAGAACAGAAGTCCTCTCCGGCTTCTACCAAATCCACCGCATGACGCTGGGGCTCCTCTGCGGGAGTCCGCACCAGTGGGGGCACATCTCAAACTCTTCAGTCAGGTCTGGGCTCGCTCGACCCTGGATCCTTGTATATTTGAAATAGTACCCAAGGGTACAAATTAGAGTTTCAAGACGTGCCCCCTCACCGATTTTTCAAATCGGCCTTGCCAGCTTCTCTTCCAGAAAGGGAGGTGCTATGCGCTGCGATACTAAAGCTGTGTCAAAATCAAGTCATTGTCACGGTACCCCCGTCACAACAGGGGGAGGGTTTTTATACGAGTCTGTTCGTGGTACCAAAGCAGGATGGCTCAGTCAGACCGATTCTGAACCTAAAATCCCTCAAATTCTTTGTAAAAAAATTCAAATTCAAGATGGAATCTCTCCCGAGCAGTGATCTCCAGTCTGGAGGAAGGGGATTTTATGGTGTCGGTCGACATAAAGGATGCCTACTTACATGTTCCTCTATATCCTCCACATCAGGCTTACCTGAGGTTTGCTGTTCAGGATTGTCATTACCAATTTCAGACGTTGCCGTTTGGTCGGTCCACGGCTCCGAGAATTTTCACCAAGGTTATGGCGGAAATTATGGTTCTCCTTCGCAAGCAGGGAATCACAATTATCCCGTACTTGGACGATCTTCTCATAAAGGCGAGATTCAAGGAGCAATTGCTGAAAAACGTTGCGCTCTCTCTGACGATTCTGCAACAACATGGGGGGTTATTCCGAGTTGTTCGCTCTGTAAATTTCATCGCATCGCAGCGATTTTCCGCTTAGTGCGCATGCGCAATGTTCGCACTGCGACTGCGCCAAGTAAATTTGCTATGAAGTTAGGTATTTTACTCACGGCTTTTTCTTCGTTCAGGCGATCGTAATGTGATTGACAGGAAGTGGGTGTTTCTGGGCGGAAACAGGCCGTTTTATGGGCGTGTGGGAATAAACGCTACCGTTTCTGGGAAAAACGCGGGAGTGGCTGGAGAAACGGAGGAGTGGCTGGGCGAACGCTGGGTGTGTTTGTGACGTCAAACCAGGAACGACAAGCTCTGAACTGATCGCAGATGCCGAGTAAGTGTGGAGCTACTCAGAAACTGCACAGAGATGTCTTTTCGCAATATTGCGAATCTTTCGTTCGCAATTTTACTATGCTAAGATTCACTCCCAGTAGGCGTAGGCTTAGCGTGTGCAAAGCTGCTAAAAACGGCTTGCGAGCGAACAACTCGGAATGACCCCCATGGTTGGCTCCTAAACTTGCCAAAATCACAATTGGTTCCGACTACACGGCTGTCGTTCCTGGGTATGATTCTGGATACAGAATTACAGAGAGTCTTTCTTCCAGTGTAAAAGGCTCTGGAAATACAGCACATGGTAAAACAGATTCTGAAACCGACAAGAGTGTCAATTCTTTAATGCACTCGGTTGCTGGGGAAGATGGTGGCGGCCTACGAGGCCATTCAGTATGGCAGGTTCCATGCCAGGGTGTTTCAGTGTGACCTGTTGGACAAGTGGTCCGGGTCTCACCTGGACATGCACCGGAAAATAATCCTATCTTCCTCACCTTCTGGAGGGACGCAGGTTCGGGATTCAGGATTGGATCCTGGTGACCACAGATGCAAGTCTCCGAGGCTGGGGAGCTGTCACACAGAGGAGAAATTTTCAGGGAAAATGGTCAAGCCAGGAAGCTTGTCTGCACATAAACATTCTGGAGTTAAGGGCCATTTACAACGGCATTCTGCAAGCGGAACATCTTCTTCGCGGTCTGCCCGTCTTGATTAAGTCAGACAACATAACAGCAGTGGCGTACATAAACCGCCAGGGCGGAACAAAGAGCAGATCGGCAATGGCCGAGGCCACGAAGGTTCTTCGCTGGGCGGAAAGACATGCAAGCGCTTTGTCAGCGGTCTTCATTCCAGGAGTCGACAACTGGGAAGCAGACTTCCTCAGCAGACACGATCTCCATCCAGGAGAGTGGGGTCTTCATCAAGAGGTCTTTGCAGAAGTGACAAGTCGTTGGGGAATTCCTCAAATAGACATGATGGCGTCCCGCCTCAACAAGAAACTTCAGAGATATTGTTCCAGGTCAAGGGGCCCTCAAGCGGTAGCGGTGACACCGTGGGTGTTTCCGTCGGTATATGTGTTCCCTCCACTTCCTCTCATCCCAAAGGTGATAAAGATGATAAGAAGAACAAGGGTGGAGACTTCCGGTTCCGGCAGCGGCATGAACGGCTGCTGATCACTTCAGCTCCGCTGTCCGGGCCCCCTCACTACCGATTTCACAGCGCTAGCCGCCTCCATAACACTGCCAGCCACCACCGATTATCAGGGGAAGAGTCCGGTACATGGACAAGTATCTTACCGCCATGCCGTCCTCCAAGAACCGCGGAGCTAAGGACAAGGAGAAGCGCCGGGCGGATTCCAAGATGGCGCCGGACGCCAGCACAGTCACAGCGTGCTCCTCTCCTGCCATCCTGCCTCAGCGTGTCCGCTCTCCCGGGATCGAAGCACAGCACTTCTCAGAGGGTGAGTCTCCCCCCCCGCTCCCCTACATTATCAGATACAACAGACAGGGTGATCCCACATATGGACCGTCCTGTTACTTATGGGGAAATGGTGCAGGCAGTTAGACTGGCTATTGATCCCCTTCTGAAAGCACAGACTGCTCAAATTAATCAGCAACTGGCATCACTCTCACAGAGAGTTCTAGATACCGAACATAGATTGGGGAGAATTTTGCAGACGTCAGCTCTTTAAAACAACGAGTCTCTGCACAGGCAAATGAAATACATCAGCTGCACAATAAGGTACAGGATTTGGAGAATCGTTCACGCAGGCAAAATCTAAGAATTGTAGGTCTACCTGAGGAGGTCAAAGGTCAAGCGCTCTTTGATTTTATCCGAATCACCTTGCCATCCTTGCTCAAAGTAGCTGACAGATGCCAGGATTTAATAATAGAAAGAGCACACAGACTGGGGCCGCAGCGCCAACAAGAGGGAGCGCGTCCACGCGCTGTTATTTTTAAAAGCCTTAATTATCTACACAAAGAATTGCTCTGGACGGCATCACGCAGATGCAGAGATCTGACATGGAATGGAAACAAGATTCTCATTTTCCAGGACTACTCTGCGGAGTTATCCAAGGCGAGAAAGGATTTCGCTCCTATCTGCTCGCAACTAGTGCAAGACGGATGTAAATTTGCACTTCTTTACCCGGCACGCCTGCGTATCTATGATGGGTCATCCTTCTTGGACTTCCTAAGCCCAGCTGACGCAAAGGCTTATCTCCAGGAATATGCTGAGAATGCTCGCTCAAGATCACACATGTCTGAATGTGAATGAAATGTATGATTATGAGTTGTCTTCTTTCCGCAGATCACTGATCTACCATTAGATTTATGTTATCTGTGCAATTATTAATGCTTATCGTGCTAAGTTATATTGCCTGATGTGCACTTCGCTTATCTCCCCCCCCCCTACCCCACCACCCCCCTCTATGACCTAAGGCTCTAATTAGGAGCCCAGTGCATTAGGCTGGCAGGCTCCACATGATGTTCACGTGAGGCGCCCCGGCCTAGGAGTGCACATGATATAGTGCTTCCGGTATAGGAGCACGGATCTTATCTTCTAACAGTTTGTTGAGGAGAATTCCTCATTAGGAATGCTTATATGTAGGTTTGTTAGTTGTTTTTTTTTGTCCCCAGTTAGCCTCCCCCCCCCCACCACCTCCCCCTCCCACACCTCTTACGCTGCCTGAAAATGTCCTTAGAATACTGCCTGTGGGGTTATGTCACGTCACTCCTTTTTCTAGATGACACAGACACTTAAACTAGGCTGCTGGAATGTAGGTGGCATAAACTCGCCCCAAAAACGGAAGCGCATTTTAATCTATCTCCGTAAATTACGCTTTGACCTAGTATATGTACAGGAAACCCACCTTACCCCACCTGAAACCCTGAAACTAAATATGCTAGAATGGGTGGTGCTCGCCTCGGCCTCCTATAATTCCAAAGCAAGAGGGGTGGCTATACTGGCGAGACGACACTTTCCTGTGGAGGTGTCTGATGTAATTTCGGACCCCCTTGGCAGATATGTCTCTTGCACTTTAAAGATTGAACATCAGCTATTTTATTGCATGAATGTATACGCTCCTAATATTTATGAAAGAAAGTTTTTCGAACACATCATAACCATCCTAACTCCACGTCTACATATGTTTGTTTTGCTAGGAGGTGACTTTAACCTGATCTCAAACATACACCTAGATAGACAACAACCGCGCACTGGCAGGAGAAAACTGCCCACTCTGGGGGTCCCAGAATTAGCACGACAACTGCTACTACTAGATCTGTGGCGTATATTACACCCCACGGACAGAAATTTTACATGCCTATCTGCTGCCAAGCATACAATGTCACGTATTGACTATATATTAGTTTCCACCAAACTCTTATCAACCACGCTCATAGCTGATATGGAGCCAATACATTTATCAGATCACGCATTGATCTGGATTCAAATCCAACTCTTACGGGATAAGGGCAGCTATATTAACTGGAGATGCCCATCCACATTTGCAACCTCCTCCAAGCTGAAGCAGGCGGTTCTAGATGCACGGGCTACTTATGACACACATAACGCAGACACTAAACAAACACACCCCATCATCTTCTGGCAGGCTTCCAAAGCTACTATAAGGGGTGAGATTATCTCACACTCTTCTACAATTAAAAAGCAATTAACTAAACAATATTTAGAAGCACACGATCTGGTCTCTAGGACGTTCCTCTCATTTGCAGCCAAACCCACCCCACAAAATAGATCCGCTTATCAAAAGGCCAAATTAATTCATGAACAGGTATTCATTAAGATGGAGATGTCTTACTCCTTTTCCAGAGATGCTAAATTCCACAAATTTGGAAATAAGTCGGGCAAGCTCCTATCAAACATGCTCCAGGGTACCCGCCCCCCCTCCATAATCCATCCGCTAAAAACAACTAGTGGTGGTCTTACCACGGATAATGCACAGATAGCGCAAGTATTACTTGACTATTATCAAAAACTATACTCGGCCCCGTACTCTGACACAGTCCAGGAAACTGAGTTTTGGGAAAACCTAGCACTTCCACAGTTAACTACAGATAAAAGCCTAACCCTGATTTCTGAGATATCACAGCAAGAAGTAAGGGACGGTATAGCACATCTTAAAAGGGGAAAAGCGCCAGGCCCAGATGGCCTCACGGCGGATTACTACAAATTACTGGCAGATCACATTGTACCAATTTTGACTAAAGTTTATAACACAATTCTCTTCACTAACGCACTTCCCATCTATTTTAACAGAGCACTCTTAAGACTACTGCCGAAACCAGGAAGGGACCTCTCCGATCCAGGTTCCTACCGTCCTATCTCACTCCTCAATTTAGATTATAAAATCATGACCAAGATCTTAGCAGATAGATTGAAACCCCTTTTACCGACCCTAATACACACCGACCAGACGGGCTTTATCCAAGGTAGGAATCCAGTTACCAATATCAGGAAGGTTTTGGCTGCGGTGAGTGATTCCCAGGATGCCATGTCAAACTCAGGGAGGGCAATACTGTCTCTTGATGCAGAGAAAGCTTTTGACATGGTACACTGGGATCACCTATTCCGTTCCCTCTCCAAATTTGGCTTCCCAATACAATTTACACACTTCCTCCAAACCTTATATACAGACTCAGCATCAAACATACTATGTAATGGCACTCTATCCGGCCCTTTCCCCATTTTGAGGGGCACTAGACAGGGATGTCCCCTATCCCCCTTACTATTTGCGATTGCATTAGAACCCCTAGCAGTCGCCCTGAGACAATCCCCCCTCTACCAAGGCATATCGATAGGCTCGGCTGATCTTAGACTATCGCTTTTTGCGGACGATATGCTGCTCTTTCTATCACACCCAGAGCATTCAATCCCTACAGCCATCTCGATCATATCCAAATTTAGCTCCTTTTCGGGTTACAAAATAAATATTAACAAATCTGAATTATTAGTTCTAAGGGGCCCGCCACCTAGTTTACCTCAAACGGACGATATATCATCGATCAAACTAGCCGTCTCCCATATTAAATATTTAGGCATCCAGATCCCACATACCCTTGCGAACCTTTATAAGCTGAATTTCCACCCGATCCTGTCGTCACTAGAAAAGTATCTTAAACAGTGGCATGATTTACCTCTATCCCTATTAGGTAGAGTGGAAGTTATAAAATCCATCCTTCTCCCAAAACTAACCTATATTATGCAGCTTTTACCTATCAAAATAACTAAGGCAGACATTAAGTCCCTCAATAGTGCCTGTACGAAGTTTATCTGGCAATCTAAAAAACCGAAGATAGCTCTCAAAAAAATGTGTCTCTCCAAAAAGGATGGCGGGTTGGGTTTCCCTGACCTATCATTGTACACTCGAGCCATACACTTCCGATATGCCATGGATTGGCTACTAGAACGCAGTCAATACACAAATTATGAAGTGGAATGCGCCTTGTTTACTCCATTATCCTTAGGGGCCTTATTACATGTTCCCAAATCGGCCATAGACAAACGGGTTTACAACCATGTTTTTCTCAGAGATACTCACTCAGCTTGGCATACTATACACACCTCGCTTGGTAGGGACCCCAGTTATTCCCAGTGGCTACCAATGGGGGGCAACCCTATATTTAGCCCGGGCATCGAAAACGCTGCCTTTCAGCGTTTTCGACAAAAAGGCCTGAAAGCTATATCCCAGGTGTTCGACCCAGGGGGTCACATTATCCCATTCGTGCGACTACAGGCTACTTACGGTATCACACCTGCGGATTACTATGCTTATGCCCAACTAACACACTATGCTCTCACCCTCCCTACCCTACCTAAACAACATCCACCTTTAGACCCATTGGAGCACATTTTCCTTAAATGTACATTAAATAAATATAAACCAAGGATCACTTATGAAACTTTATTAAAACTTAATAAGGATCCCACATGGAAACAAATTGAGAGGCCCTGGACAACAGATTTTCCCACAGACATACAAGATGACACTATACTTAAACATTATCACTCAGTGCTAAAGACAGTACGATCCTCGGTGCTCCAGGAGGTTCATGTGAAAACCACACACAGGGCATACATTTCTCAGGGGCAACGCAGCCATTATGTGCCGGAAGAAAGTGGTAACTGCCCAAAGTGCAGGATTTCATCAGCGACATTCATACACAACTTCTGGACATGTGGTCATGTGAAGAAATTCTGGTATAAGGTACTACACCATCTCAATGCCATTTTCACCATGCAATTGACATTACATCCCCTCCCACTTTTATTTGCCAACTTTGACGTTTGGGATCTCGGTACTCGGAGACGACAACTCATTCCTATTTTGACTATGATAGTCACTGTAGCTAAAAAAATCATCCTAAACTCTTGGATTAAACATAGGTCTCCTTCATTGAGGGAAGTGATTAACTTACTTGAGAAATATATGGCATTCGACAGGTATGACGTACTGTCTGATTATTGTAATGGGTCAGTAGGATTTCACAAGAAATGGGGCTTATATATAGAATCTACCCAAAGGGAAAACCCCAAGATATGGTGAGGTAATGATAGGGAAACACCTCATTCCAGATACTGTTTTCCGCTTTTCTCCATGGTGAGCTGGGATTTACTAACACCCCTAGCCATGCTCAGCTTAATAATCAACCAAGAAGAGAGGTATGCTGACTCTTATGGGATAGGCTATACTCACCTATAGGAATGGTTCTTATACGCTATACTTCTCAGGAATATAGGTAGCACCCCTAGTTAATCCCATCCCCCCCCCCCCTTTTTTTTCTCTCTCCCCTTCCCCCTTACACCCCCTTTGTTAAAATTGTTTATATTTACACTCTGTATGTTTCTGAGGTTTATGAATATATTATGAGACTACCTAACTGTGTTGTAGAACATCACCCAGGCTTAGATGTCAAGCTTCAAACTCACCAATTATAGCGATTCATCTAAAATGTCTTATTTCTTAAGGGACTAAATCTACCTCTAGATGATTCCTCCATCAGCTCCCTGACGAAATATTATCCAATTTGACTGTGTTTTGCTTTTAAGAGATGACGAATTTATGTTCATGACTCTATCTTTTATAAGTCTATCATGTACAACACTGCGAAACTTTGTTATATGAAAAACTTTGTGAAAACTTAATAAACACATTTGAAAGAAAAAAAAAAGAAGAACAAGGGTTCAGGCGATACTCATTGTTCCAGATTGGCCAAGGAGAGCCTGGTATCCAGATCTTCAAGAATTACTCATAGAAGATCCCTGGCCTCTTCCTCTACGGGAGGACCTGTTACAGCAAGGACCGTGCGTGTATCAAGACTTACCGCGGCTGCGTTTGACGGCATGGATGTTGAACGCCAAATCCTAGCCCGAAAGGGTATTCCCAGTGAAGTAATTCCCACACTTCTTCAAGCTAGAAAAGAAGTAACGGCAAAGCATTACCACCGTATTTGGAGGAAATGTGTGTCTTGGTGTGAATCCTAGAATGCTCCAACAGAAGAATTTCAGCTGTGGCGTCTGCTCCATTTTTTGCAAGCAGGTGTGGATGCGGGCCTAAAGTTAGGCTCTATTAAAGTACAAATTTCGGCCTTATCAATTTTCTTTCAGAAAGAATTGGCCTCCCTTCCAGAAGTTCAGACCTTCGTGAAAGGCGTGCTGCACATTCGGCCTCCATTTGTGCCTCCTGTGGCACCGTGGGATCTTAATGTGGTATTGCAGTTCTTGCAATCTCATTGGTTTGAACCTTTATGTAAGGTTGAGTTAAAATTCCTTACTTTGAAAGTAGTCATGTTGTTGGCCTTGGCATCCGCAAGGTGGGTATCTGAGTTGGTGGCTTTGTCTCACAAAAGCCCCTATTTAATATTCCATGCTGATAGAGCGGAATTGAGAACTCGTCAGCAATTTCTGCCAAAAGTGGTTTCATCATTTCACGTAAACCAGCCTATTGTGGTGCCAGTGGCTACTGACGCCTTGGCGGAATCGAAGTCTCTTGATGTGGTTGGAGCTTTGAAAATCTATGTCGCCAGAACGGCGCAGATTAGGAAAACAGAGGCTCTGTTTGTCCTGTGGGCTCCCAACAAGATTAGGGCTCCTGCTTCCAAGCAGACTATTGCGCGTTGGATCTGTAATACGATTTAGCAGGCTCATTCTACGGCAGGATTGCTGTTACCGAAATCGGTGAAGGCCCTTTCTACCAGAAAGGTGGGCTCTTCCTGGGCGGCTGCCCGAGGGGTCTCGGCATTACAGCTTTGCCGAGCTGCTACTTGGTCAGGTTCAAACACCTTTGCGAAGTTTTACAAGTTTGATACCCTGGCTGAGGAGGACCTCTTGTTTGGTCAATTGGTGCTGCAGAATCATCCGCCCTCTCCCGCCCGTTCTAGAGCTTTGGTATAAACCCCATGGTTCTTGAAGCATCCCCAGCATCCTCTAAGATGTATGAGAAAATAGGATTTTAATACCTACCGGTAAATCCTTTTCTCTTAGTCCGTAGAGGATGCTGGGCGACCGTCCCAATGCGTACTGTATCTGCAGTTATTGGTTATGGTTACACACGTGTTGTGTTGCGGTTATAGTCAGTCTGTTGCTGTCATTATTCATGCCATTGCATGCGTTGGGTTGAATGCCATGTTGTACGGCATGCTTGAGGTGTGAGCTGGTGTGTATCTCACCTTAGTTTAAATCAAAATAAATCCTTTTTCCTCGAAATGTCCGTCTCCCTGGGCACAGGTCCTATAACTGGAGTCTGGAGGAGGGGCATTGAGGGAGGAGCCAGTTCACACCCATTTAAAGTCTTAAAGTGCCCATGTCTCCTGCGGATCCCGTCTATACCCCCATGGTTCTTGAAGCATCCCCAGCATCCTCTACGGACTAAGAGAAAAGGATTTACCAGTAGGTATTAAAATCCTATTTTCTCGTAGTCCGTAGGGGATACTGGGTGCCCGCCCGGTGTTTCGGTCTTCCTGCACTGTTACTTGGTTAAGTAATGCTGTTTGGTTCGGCTGTTACTGTTTACAAGTTTTGGTTAGCATGGCTTTCCTCATGTTATGGTTGTGCTGGTTCGAATTCTCATCACTTTCCTTTTCTATATCCTTCTTTCAAGGTATGTCCGTCGCCTCGGGCATAGTTTCCTAGACTGAGTCTGGTAGGAGGGGCATAGAGGGAGGAGCTAGCACACCTAATCAAACTTCTATAGTGCCCATGGCTCCTAGTGGACCTGTCTGTACCCCATGGTACTAAATGGATTCCCAGTATCCCCTAGGACGTAAGAGAAAGGTAGTTTAGGTATATGTACTGGTATGTTGGGACCACGTGGTTGTGGCCTTTCTTAAAAAAAAAAGATAACAGGATCCTTTAGGACTGTTAAATTCTCAGATCCCCTCACCCCCCCAGTCATGTCCTTGTATATTACTATAGATATAAGTGATATCGCTGTGACCCTCCCATATCACCCCATTAACCTAGTCATGGCTCCTAGTGGTCCCGTCTATACCCTATGGTACTAAGTGGATTCCCACGGACTATGAGAAAAGGATTTACCGGTAGGTAATTAAATCCTATTTTTATATGGGGTGTATATATTTGGTTGTAGCTTGTAATATTATTTGTGTTCATTTTGTGTTGTACTAGAAACTAGTGATGAGCGAGGTTCGGTTTTACTCGGTTCTCAAAACGGCATCTTATTGGCTATCCAAAACACGTGACATCCGTGAGCCAATAAGATGCCGTTTTGAGAACCGAGTAAAACCGAGTAAAACCGAGTAAAACCGAATCCGCTCATCACTACTAGAAACAGTTTCAGTTTTAAAGCATCTGGCGCATTTTATGTTTCTTTATAAAATGTTCAATGATTCTGTCTTTTATGTAAACTGATACCTGCATTGTATTTATTTGTACATTGATATTTCATGTATCATGTACATGGCAAAACCTGCAGGTATCTGCTCTCAGATATAGTATCAGTACCTCAGTCTCATCAGCAGAGCTGTAACCGGGCAGCAGGGAGCCGGTCCCTGATATAGTATCAGTACCTCAGTCTCATCAGCAGAGCTGTAACCGGGCAGCAGGGAGCCGGTCCCTGATATAGTATCAGTACCTCAGTCTCATCAGCAGAGCTGTAACCGGGCAGCAGGGAGCCGGTCCCTGATATAGTATCAGTACCTCAGTCTCATCAGCAGAGCTGTAACCGGGCAGCAGGGAGCCGCTCTCAGATATAGTATCAGTACCTCAGTCTCATCAGCACAGCTGTAACCGGGCAGCAGGGAGCCGGTCCCTGATATAGTATCAGTACCTCAGTCTCATCAGCAGAGCTGTAACCGGGCAGCAGGGAGCCGCTCTCAGATATAGTATCAGTACCTCAGTCTCATCAGCAGAGCTGTAACCGGGCAGCAGGGAGCTGCTCTCTCAGATATAGTATCAGTACCTCAGTCTCATCAGTAGAGCTGTAACCGGGTAGCAGGGAGCCGCTCTGGGATATAGTATCAGTGCTTCAGTCCTCTCATCAGCAGAGCTGTAACCAGGCAGCAGGGAGGTGCTCTCAGATATAGTATCAGTGCCTCAGTCCTCTCATCAGCACAGCTGTAACCGGGCAGCAGGGAGCCGCTCTCAGATATAGTATCAGTGCTTCAGTCCTCTCATCAGCACAGCTGTAACCGGGCAGCAGGGAGCCGCTACCTGATATAGTATCAGGGCCTCAGTCTCCTCATCAGCACAGTTGTAACCGGGCAGCAGGGAGCCGCTCTCAGATATAGTATCAGTACCTCAGTCTCATCAGCAGAGCTGTAACCGGGCAGCAGGTAGCCGCTCTGGGATATAGTATCAGTGCTTCAGTCCTCTCATCAGCGCAGCTGTAACCGGACAGAAGGGATTCGCTCTCAGATGGGGCTGTAACACACACGCCGGTTTCTCCCGGATGGCAAAAAGCCGGACAAACTTCGTCCGGCTTTTGCCATCCGGCAGAGTCTTTCACACACAACGGCTTTGAGCCGTTTGTGATGCTGTGCGCATGCGCAGCAGCAGGCACGGCTTGGGAAAAAACCGTTGTGTGTGTGTGTGTGAAAGCTCCCCTTCACACACACAGTCCACTACCTTCAAAGACGGCACGGCCCCCTCCCGGCAGCCGGACCTTCCGGTGGATATTTCCAGCTGCAACCCAGCAGCCGGGCTGGGGCCGTGCAGTGTGAAAGGCCCCTACCCCTCACACTGATAACTACAATACCGGCACGGGAAAAAGCCATCCAGCTTTTTCCCTGCCGGGAAAAGCCGGCGCGTGTGTTTTAGCCCCTACAGTATCCGTGCCTCAGGCCTTTTATCAGCACAGCTGTAACCGAGCAGCAGGGAGCCATTCTGATATACAGAGGGGGAAAAAAGTATTTGGACAGCCACCAATTGTGCAAGTTGACTTAAAAAGATGAGAGAGGTCTGTAATTTCCATCATAGGTACACTTCAACTGTGAGAGACAGAATCTGAAAAAAAATCCAGGAAATCACATTGTATGATTTTTAAACAATTTACTTGTATATTCTTGCAGAAAATAAATATTTGGACACCTACCAAGCAGCAAGATTTCTGGCTCTCACAGACCTGTTACTTCTTCTTTAAGAAGCTCTTCTATCCTCCACTCGTTACCTGTATTAATGGCACCTGTTTGAACTGGTTATCTGTATAAAAGACACCTGTCCACACCCTCAAACAGTCCTGCTACCTCTCCAACATGGTCAAGACCAGAGAGCTGTCTAAGGACACCAGGGCCAAAATTGTAGAGCTGCACACGGCAGGGATGAGCTACTCGACAATAGGCAAGCAGCTTGGTGAGAAGAGATCAACTACTGGCGCAATTATTCAAAAATGGAAGAAATAGAAGATCACTAACCAGTGATAGCACTGAGCCCAAAAAAAAGTGGGTCCCAGGGACCCCTCACTTTTAAAAATTGGAGTCCTACCGGTCCTTTTCTGGGTCCCATCGGAATGAAGGTTCTTATTAATCTTAATCTTGTTGCAAGGTGGGGGGATGGGGTGACAGTGCTGCTGGGCTGTGTAGCATGCAGGACACCCTGCACTAGAGCTGTAACTAGATATTTTGGTGCCCCTTGTCAGAAAGTGAATTGGTTCTCCACCTCCTAGAACCCCAAGTACAGGCAGTGTGCGCCGAAGGCGCGCAAAAAAATTATGGGCGTGGCTTAATGGAGAAGGGGCATGACCACATAATAGTACCAATTAACATTATACCACACAGTAGTGCCGCTTATACACATTGCACCAGGTAACATAGTATCTAAGGTTGAAAAAAGACAATTGTCCATCGGGTTCAACCTATTTGTGGTCTCCTATGCACGATTATTTTGTATAATTTTTTTTTACTGAAGTTGCTGACTGCCGTTCCGATTAACCCCTCTTTTTTAAATAACCATAGTGCGTGACTATGCCCCGTAACCCTGGATATCCTTATCCATTAGGAATTTATCTAACCCATTCTTAAAGGTGTTGACTGAGTTGGCCGTTACAACTCCCTCAGGCAGGGAATTCCAAACACGTATCGTCCTTACCGTAAAAAAGCCTTTACGCCGTATTGTGTGGAATCTTCTCTCCTCTAACCTGAGCGAGTGTCCACGAGTTCTCTGTGTTGATCTAACCAAAAACAGGTCCTGCGCAAGATCTGTATATTGTCCCCTTATATATTTGTAAATGTTGATCATGTCCCCTCTTAATCTCCTCTTTTCCAGTGTAAACATGCCTAGTCTTGCAAGCCTTTCCTCGTATTCCAACGTCTCCATACCCTTAATTAGTTTGGTCGCCCGCCTTTGAACCTTTTCTAGCTCCAGGATATCCTTTTTGTAATAAGGTGCCCAGAATTGTACACCGTATTCAAGGTGTGGCCTCACAAGTGATTTATATAACGGGAGTATAATACTCTCGTCCCTAGCATCAATTCCCCGTTTTATGCATGCTATCTTATTAGCCTTCTTTGCTGCAGTCCTACTTTGGGTACTACTGCTTAGTTTGCTATCTATGAGGACACCTAAGTCCTTTTCCAGTACAGAATCCCCTAATTTTACCCCATTTAGTAGGTAGGTGTTATTTTTGTTCTGGTTACCACAGTGCATTACCTTACACTTGTCTGTATTGAAGCGCATTCTCCATTTCGCTGCCCAAGCTTCTAATTTAACTAAGTCATTCTGAAGTGACTCAGCATCCCCCTCCGCATTTATAACTTTACACAATTTGGTATCATCTGCAAAAATTGACACTTGCTCTCTAGACCTTCTGTTAGGTCGTTAATGAAAATATTGAACAATAGCGGTCCTAATACTGAGCCTTGCGGCACACCACTTAGCACTTCAGTCCAAGTTGAAAAAGATCCATTAACCACAACGCGCTGCTCCCTATTATCTAACCAGTTTTTGACCCAAGTGCATATTGTGCTTCCTAGCCCTGATTCTTGTAGCTTGTAGATAAGTCTCATGTGTGGTACAGTATTGAACGCTTTGGCAAAATCTAAAAAGATTACATTCACCTCTTTACCCTGATCTAGGTTTGCGCTTACTGTTTCATAAATGCCAAGTAAGTTGGTTTGACAGGATCTGTCCTTCATAAACCCATGTTGATTCCTTTTAATGACCTTATTGACTTCAAGGAACTTCTGAATACTATCTCTTAGAATACCTTCCAATACTTTCCCCACTATAGGTGTAAGACTAACTGGTCTATAATTACCTGGTTCAGCTTTACTTCCCTTTTTGAATATAGGCACTACTTCCGCTATACGCCAGTCTTTGGGAACCATACCTGATATTACTGAATCCTTAAAGATCAAAAATAGCGGCTTTGCAAGTTCAGAATGAAGCTCCATTAGAACCCTTGGGTGAATACCATCGGGACCTGGTGACTTATTAATCTTTAAATGTTTTAATCGGTCACAGACTACTCCTATACACACTGCGCCAGGCAGAGCGCGTTATTAGCGCCAGGCAGAGCACGTTATTAGCACCAGGCAGAGCACGTTATATACTTCGCGCCAGGCAGAGCATATTATACATATTGCACCAGGTAGCTGACAATATGCACATTGCACCAGGTAGAGCACGTTACACACACTGCGCCAGGTAGAGCACGTTACACACACTGCGCCAGGTAGAGCACGTTACACACACTGCGCCAGGTAGAGCACGTTACACACACTGAGCCAGGCAGAGCACGTTACACACACTGCGCCAGGTAGAGCATGTTGTACACACTGAGCCAGGTAGAGCACGTCATACACACTGAGCCAGGTAGAGCACATTATACACATTGCAGCAGGCAGAGCACGGTATACACACTGAGCCAGGTAGAGCACATTATACACACTGAGCCAGGTAGAGCACGTTATACACACTGAGCCAGGTAGAGCACGTTATACACATTGCAGCAGGTAGAGCACGTTATACACATTTCGCCAGGTAGAGCAGGTTATACACATTTCGCCAGGTAGAGCATGTTATACACACTGAGCCAGGTAGAGCACGTTATACACATTGCAGCAGGTAGAGCACGTTATACACATTTAGCCAGGTAGAGCACGATATACACATTGCAGCAGGTAGAGCACGTTATACACATTTCGCCAGGTAGAGCACGTTATACACACTGAGCCAGGTAGAGCACGTTATACACATTGTGCCAGGTAGAGCACGTTATACACATTGCGCCAGGTAGAGCACGTTATACACATTTCGCCAGGTAGAGCAGGTTATACACATTTCGCCAGGTAGAGCATGTTATACACACTGAGCCAGGTAGAGCACGTTATACACATTGCAGCAGGTAGAGCACGTTATACACATTTAGCCAGGTAGAGCACGATATACACATTGCAGCAGGTAGAGCACGTTATACACATTTCGCCAGGTAGAGCACGTTATACACACTGAGCCAGGTAGAGCACGTTATACACATTGCGCCAGGTAGAGCACTTTATACACATTTCGCCAGGTAGAGCACGTTATACACACTGAGCCAGGTAGAGCACGTTATACACACTGAGCCAGGTAGAGCACGTTATACACACTGAGCCAGGCAGAGCACGTTATACACACTGAGCCAGGCAGAGCACGTTATACACATTTCGCCTGGTAGAGCAGGTTATACACATTTCGCCAGGTAGAGCATGTTATACACACTGAGCCAGGTAGAGCACGTTATACACATTGCAGCAGGTAGAGCACGTTATACACACTGAGCCAGGTAGAGCACGTTATACACACTGAGCCAGGCAGAGCACGTTATACACACTGAGCCAGGCAGAGCACGTTATACACACTGAGCCAGGCAGAGCACGTTATACACACTGAGCCAGGTAGAGCATGTTATACACACTGAGCCAGGTAGAGCACATTATACACATTGCGCCAGGTAGAGAGGGGCAGAGAGATAGGGGTGTGAGGAGGTAACACTGGGCTGAGTTGGGGAGGGGAATCAGTGTGTCTGGACTGACAGGGTGGTTCTAGATGGGAGGGCAGTGAGAAAACACAGTGGGCTGGTTGGGGAGGGAAGGTGGAAACACTGGGCTGGCAGGGTCAGTAATGGTGGGGTACACTGGGCTGGCAGACACTGTTAAGGCAGCATTAGCCTGCTGCTGTTCAGTTTCTGCCTGGCCCCGCACACTGGCTCAGCTAAATTACCTCTGCCCTGCCAGCTCTGAGCAGGGATCTGTTCACAGGTGGCGGGTCCGACTTCATCACTCTGCTGGGTGATGTCATCTGGCGGCAGCTCCGGCACCTCCCGTATCATCTGTAATCTAGCGGGCCCTCCCCTCTCCCCTCCCGTGGACTAGTGCAGCCGGGGAGAGGATGACAAGTGTGGATCAAGCCCCGGAGCGCCGCGCTGCAGCTTCCCGTCAGTCCTCTCAGCGTGTTACGGTCTGACTCCCGGCACCGCATCTTCCCGCCCAGCAGCAGCCGCTGCTGACTTCTGACCAATAAGGTCAGAGAAAAGTCAGCTAGTGACCAATCAGGCGCCAAAGAGCAATTTCAACGGAGCGCGTCCCCGGGGACCAGCCCATTCTTACAAAGTGAGTCCCCAGTCCTCATTTTGGGGTAAAAAAAAACGCTATAGCACGTTTTTGCGATCACTGACTAACAATCTCCCTCGACCTGGGGCTCCATGCAAGATCCATGCAAGATCTCACCTCGTGGAGTATCAATGATCTTGAGAACGGTGAGGAATCAGCTCAGAACTACACGGGGGGACCTGGTCAATGACCTCAAGAGAGCTGGCTCACAAAAGTTACCATTAGTAACACACTACATCGTCATGGATTGAAATCCTGCAGCGCCTGAAAGGTCCCCCTGCTTAAGCCAGCACATGTCCAGGCCCACCTAAAGTTTGCCAGTGACCATCTGGATGATCCAGAGGAGGATTGGGAGAATGTAATGTGGTCAGATGAGAGCAAAATCAAACTTTTTGGTATAAACTCGTGTTTGGAGGGAGAAGAATGATGAATGGCATCCCAAGAATACCATACCCACTGTGAAGCATGGGGGTGGAAACATCATGTTTTGGGGCTGCTTTTCTGAAAAGGGGACAGGACGACTGATCCGTATTAAGGAGAGGATGAATGCGGCCATGTATCGTGAGATTTTGGGCAAAAACCTCCTTCCCTCAGTAGGTGCATTGAAGATGGAACGTGGCTGGGTCTTCCAGCATGACAATGACCCCAAACACACCGCCCGGGCAACTAAGGAGTGGCTCCGTAAGAAGCATTTCAAGGTCCTGGAGTGGCCTAGCCAGTCTCCAGACCTCAACCCAATAGAAAATCTGTGGAGGGAGTTGAAAGTCCGTGTTGCCCGGTGACAGCCCCAAAACATGACAGATCTAGAGAAGATCTGCATGGAAGAGTGGGCCAAAATACCTGCTACAGTGTGTGCAAACCTGGTCAAGAACTACAGGAAACTTTTGACCTCTGTAATTGCCAACCAAGGTTATATTACAAAGTATTGAGTTAAACTTTTTGATTGTCCAAATATTTATTTTCCGCAAGAATTTACAAATAAATAGTTTAAAAATCAAACAATGTGATTTCCTGTTTTTTTGTTTTTGTTTTTTGTTTAACAGATTCTGTCTCTCACAGTTGAAGTGTACCTATGATGGAAATTACAGACCTCTCTCATCTTTTTAAGTGGGTCAACTTGCACAATCGGTGGCTGTCCAAATACTTTTGTGCCCCACTGTAGTTTCAGTGCCACATTTCTCACAGGAGCTCGTATATATTATTTTGCTCTCAGTGATTTGATTTTTTTTTTCTATCACTGTAATGAAGATGGCAGAAATTATGTTGTATAATATCCATTTACCAATGTATAAGGATAGGATACAGTCACAGGTAAGGAACAGGTTTGTAATTGTAAAATAGACCCTTGTCATATATAATGCACAATTACCAAACTACAACTCTATATACAATAAGTTTAATATAGCTTTTAATGGATGTCTCCCACAATATACAGGATTACACAGTTGTTAAGACGACATCTGGTGAGTGTGAAACGCCCATCAGCTGTGCCTCCATCACGGAGCCCCCACCTCACTCACTGATACATGGGAGAGACAATGAGTGGAAGATCCTGGAACTCACCAACAAGATCATTCAGCTGCTGACTGGAGAGGTGACTGCTGGGAATGGGGAATTATACAGTAACACCAGGGGAGGTGTCTGGGTGATGACTGGAGAGGTGACTGCGGGGAATGGGGCATTATACAGTAACACCAGGGGAGGTGTCTGGGTGATGACTGGAGAGGTGACTGCTGGGAATGGGGCGTTATCCTATCCAGTAACACCAGGGGAGGTGTCTGGGTGATGACTGGAGAGGTGACTGCTGGGAATGGGGCATTATACAGTAACACCAGGGGAGGTGTCTGGGTGATGACTGGAGAGGTGACTGCTGGGAATGGGGCATTGTACAGTAACACCAGGGGAGGTGTCTGGGTGATGACTGGAGAGGTGACTGCTGGGAATGGGGCATTATACAGTAACACCAGGGGAGGTGTCTGGGTGATGACTGGAGAGGTGACTGCTGGGAATGGGGCATTATACAGTAACACCAGGGGAGGTGTCTGGGTGATGACTGGAGAGGTGACTGCTGGGAATGGGGCATTATACAGTAACACCAGGGGAGGTGTCTGGGTGATGACTGGAGAGGTGACTGCTGGGAATGGGGTGTTATCCAGTAACACCAGGGGAGGTGTCTGGGTGATGACTGGAGAGGTGACTGCGTGATGACTGGAGATGTGACTGCTGGGAATGGGGCATTATACAGTAACACCAGGGGAGGTGTCTGGGTGATGACTGGAGAGGTGACTGCTGGGAATGGGGCATTATACAGTAACACCAGGGGAGGTGACTGCTGGGAATGGGACATTATACAGTAACACCAGGGGAGGTGTCTGGGTGATGACTGGAGAGGTGACTGCTGGGAATGGGACATTATACAGTAACACCAGGGGAGGTGTCTGGGTGATGACTGGAGAGGTGACTGCTGGGAATGGGGCATTATACAGTAACACCAGGGGAGGTGTCTGGGTGATGACTGGAGAGGTGACTGCTGGGAATGGGGCATTATACAGTAACACCAGGGGAGGTGTCTGGGTGATGACTGGAGAGGTGACTGCTGGGAATGGGGCATTATACAGTAACACCAGGGGAGGTGTCTGGGTGATGACTGGAGAGGTGACTGCTGGGAATGGGACATTATACAGTAACACCAGGGGAGGTGTCTGGGTGATGACTGGAGAGGTGACTGCTGGGAATGGGACATTATACAGTAACACCAGGGGAGGTGTCTGGGCAGAGTCGGCCCTAACCAATATGATGCCCTAGGCAAGATTTTGGATGGTGCCCCCTAGCACCACCGCTAGTTCTGCAGGAGATGCCTGGCATGAGTCAGCTGGCAGCTCTGCTAACGTCGGGCGCCTTTTGGTTATGAAAATGCATCTTATTTGCATTACTATGTGGCTAGGATGCACAAGCAGCTTCTGCTGATTAAAATGATATGCAGCAAGCCTATATTCTTTGTGCGACTGCAGCTGTTTCTGCATACGAAATGCTACATTAGTGATTTCCAGGATTACACTACAACGTAGCATTTCGTATGCAGATACAGCCGCAATCACACACAGAATATAGGCATGCCGCATATCATTTTAATCAGCAGAAGCTGCTGGTGCCCCTAAGCATACCAAATGCCCTAGGCATTTGCCTAGTTTGCCTATGCCTAAGGCCGGCTCTGTGTCTGGGTGATGACTGGAGAGGTGACTGCTGGGAATGGGGCATTATACAGTAACACCAGGGGAGGTGTCTGGGTGATGACTGGAGAGGTGACTGCTGGGAATGGGGCATTATACAGTAACACCAGGGGAGGTGTCTGGGTGATGACTGGAGAGGTGACTGCTGGGAATGGGGCATTATACAGTAACACCAGGGGAGGTGTCTGGGTGATGACTGGAGAGGTGACTGCTGGGAATGGGGCATTATACAGTAACACCAGGGGAGGTGTCTGGGTGATGACTGGAGAGGTGACTGCTGGGAATGGGGCATTATACAGTAACACCAGGGGAGGTGTCTGGGTGATGACTGGAGAGGTGACTGCTGGGAATGGGGCATCATACAGTAACACCAGGGGAGGTGTCTGGGTGATGACTGGAGAGGTGACTGCTGGGAATGGGGCATTATACAGTAACACCAGGGGAGGTGTCTGGGTGATGATTGGAGAGGTGACTGCTGGGAATGGGGCATTATACAGTAACATCAGGGGAGGTGTCTGGGTGATGACTGGAGAGGTGACTGCTGGGAATGGGACATTATACAGTAACACCAGGGGAGGTGTCTGGGTGATGACTGGAGAGGTGACTGCTGGGAATGGGGCATTATACAGTAACACCAGGGGAGGTGTCTGGGTGATGACTGGAGAGGTGACTGCTGGGAATGGGGCATTATACAGTAACACCAGGGGAGGTGTCTGGGTGATGACTGGAGAGGTGACTGCTGGGAATGGGGCATTATACAGTAACACCAGGGGAGGTGTCTGGGTGATGACTGGAGAGGTGACTCCTGGGGATGGGGCATTATACAGTAACAGCAGGGGAGGTGTCTGGGTGATGACTGGAGAGGTGACTGCTGGGAATGGGACATTATACAGTAACACCAGGGGAGGTGTCTGGGTGATGACTGGAGTGGTGACTGCTGGGAATGGGGCATTATACAGTAACACCAGCCGAGGTATCTGGGTGATGACTGTGTCATTGTGTGTGTCAGGTTCCTATAAGGTGTCAGGATGTCACTGTCTACTTCTCCATGGAGGAGTGGGAGTATATAGAGGAACACAAGGATCTGTACAAGGACGTGATGATGGAGAATCACCAACTCCGCACGTCCCTGGGTAAGAGGAGACTTTCATTTATTGTAAAGAGAAGAGCAGTTATGAGGGCCCTGTATATACACAGATCATCTGATAATCATATATATGCACAATGTACTGTGTGTCTCCTACAGATGGATCCAGTAACAGAGATTCCCCAGAGACATGTCCCCATCCTCTGTATTCACAGCATTGTACAGAGGAAAATCACAGGATCCTACAGGAGGATCAGGTAGGTGGGATTTACAGTGTCACTATGGTGGGATTTACTTGTCACTGTATGATCTGTATAGCAGCTGTGTGTTTCTTATACACTAAGATTGTATTGTTTAGTCTTAATAAATTTGAACATTATTAAAGTGTTACTTTTTTTATTTTATTTTTGTGTCGTTTAGTGTGAAGATGTAACTGATGTTATGGTAAAAGATATAAAGGCAGAAGAGACATATGTTAAATGTGATCAGCAGTGTAAAGAGGAGAAAATTCCTACAGATATCAGCACAGGTCAGTCATAATCGTTTACTACAGAAAATAGCCCCAATACATCATGTCACTGTGTGTTACCAACCCAGAGATCTGACCAGTCTCCTCCTCACACTCTCTGTTGTATCTCATAGATCAGGAGCCATCAGCCCCTATTATACTTTTGTTCTCCCCCTCACATCATGTCATTATGTGTTACCAGCCCAGAGATCTGACCAGTCGCCTCCACACACTCTCTGGTGTATCTCATACATCAGGAGTCATCAGCCTCTATTATACTCCTGCTCTCCCCTCACATCATGTCACTGTGTGTTACCAGCCCAGAGATCTGACCAGTCTCCTCCACACACTCTCTGTTGTATCTCATAGATCAGGAGCTATCAGCCTCTCTTATTTTCCTGCTCTCCTCCTCACATCATGTCACTGTGTGTTATCAGCCCAGAGATCTGATCAGTCTCCTCCCCACACTCTCTGGTGTATCTCGTACATAAGGAGCCATCAGCCCCTATTATACTCCTGCTCTCCCCTCACATCATGTCACTGTGTGTTACCAGCCCAGATATCTGACCAGTCTCCTCCACACACTCTCTGGTGTGTCTCATAGATCAGGAGCCATCAGCCTCTCTTATTTTCCTGCTCTCCCCCCTCACATCATGCCACTGTGTTACCACCCCAGAGATCTGACCAGTCTCCACCACACACTCTCTGGTGTTTCTTATTTGTCCACTAGGGGTCACTGGAGTACTCTTGGGACATGGACGGGGCGTTAGCAGGGACAGGCACATTTAAATATTTTAATTAATAATCCTACACCTACATACTCCCAAGATGCCTCAGTGTTTTTGTGCCTTCACAGGGAAGGGCACGTTTTGGAAGTCTCCAGACTTTACTTTTGTAAAACTTTTTCTTTTTTGTTTTCACAGTCCCTTCCCAGCTTACTAATAAGCTTGGATCTGGGACTGTGTGCTGCTGAGTGCAGCAAAGGCTTGTCGACGCTCAGACAGAGGAGCCCCGCCATAGATCTAAATCAGCGTTAGCTGATTTCAGCCTTGGCTGCAAAGCAGCTGTACAGAGCTTATGTGAGAAGCCCAGTCAAGGCCTCCACTTCCCGCCAGAGGTAAGGAGCGGGGGAGGGGGGTCAACTCATGCTGCCACCGATCCATTGAAGGCGTTGTTACTGTGGGTAGCAGGGCGGTTAGCTCATGCTGCCGCCCCACCATGTGTGGGGAAGTTATGTTTATGTGTACGCTCCCCAGCGCCCAGCCACGGACAGCTCACTCTGCCGCTGCTGGGCGCCGTCACCGCTCTCCGGCTCTCAGCCACACTGTGCCCACCCTGCTCCTCTGCTTACAGATGCGGTCAGCTTCCGCTGCTGCCACTGACCCCCACTCCCCGGCTCAAAGACGCCCCGCTCCACTGATCCGGCCGCGGTCAGCTTCCCCTGCTGCCGCTGACCGCACTCACAGACACTGGGGAGGGGGAGACAGCTAGATGGGGCTTACTGCACCAGCACGCAGCTCACTTACAGAGAGCTGTGGGGGATATTTAATGGTGGTCCCTGATGATTCCCCTAAATATAAGGGGAGGATTTGGATATAACTGACAGTGTTTATGTATTACATATGTGTTAGACCTAGTGTATAAGTCTAACGTATATATGTTAAAAGCACATTGTGACGCCATTTTAAATTGACTTCCTGTTTCTTCATGCAGGAATTTGGTGTCGGTCCTACAACACAGTAGGAATTTCAGTGCAGCATAAGAACTTAGTGTGTACCAAGTGCGGTGCACTCAGTTTTATACACTTCATTTAATATTTTGTACTGGGTGCGAACTTGTGTTTCACTGTTGTACTGTCTGTCTGTCTGTGTGCATGATGAGCAAAGCTAATACAAAATCGAAGAAGCAGCTTGTCTGCAATGTCTGTGATAGTGTGTTACGTGATGAATCTTCCACTTGCACAGTGTGTCTTGCAAAAACGTGTTCAAATATGGATGTCTGCCCTGATCCTCCTTGGGCGATGATGGCAGGTGTGATGGCTGATTTGAAGTCCGAGTTGGCCGCTGCACGAAAAGACCGTGAGGCGGCTAAGTCTGATTCAAGGTTAATACCGTCTGAGCAGCCAGAGTGGGCTCAGGATATTTCTAGAACTTTCCAGGGTATACAGAAGTCCATGAATAGTTCTATTCCTAAGAGTAGTCATCGTTTGTCTTATGCTTTACCGGTTTCCTTTGTGTTACATTCTGATGATTCAGTGCCAGACCTTGTATCTCAGGAAGAAGAGGAGGAACGTGAATTGGGCCAGAATTTAGATAGTGAGGTTACTGATAGCCCGGGCATTGATGATCTGATCAGGGCAGTACTCCGGGAACCTCTGTCAAAAGATGAGGTTTTATTTGCTAAGAGACAAAGGGCGACTGTGTGTTTTCCTTATTCATATTCTCTTAATAAGCAGTTAACGGAAGCATTGCAAAATTCAGATAAACGCTTTTCAGTGCCAAAGCGATTTCTGTCTAACTACCTTTTTCCACAGAGTATGACAACCAAATGGGAAACTTCGCTGCCAGTGGATTCTTCGGTTTCAAAACTTTCGAAGAAGTTAACTATTCCAGTTCCAGCTGCAATGACGCTTAAAGACCCGTCGGAGTGTAAGCTGGAGGCCATGTTAAAGTCCATGTATACAGCAGCAGGGGTGTTACTTAGACCTGCTTTAGTTGGAGTTTGGGTTAACAAGGCTGTAGTTGCATGGGCGAAACTGCTCAGGTTAGGCCTACAACAGGGTCTATCCTTAGACCAGCTTATACTTCTTACCGATCACATTTGTGAATTAGCTGAGTATTTAGGTACGGCTTCTATGGATGTCGGACAAGTTAGTTCTCGGCTTTCAGCTTCACTAATTGCGGCCCAATGGGCGCTTTGGTTACATTCTTGGCAGGCCGAGGCTGAGTCAAAACGAGGAATAGAGGCGTTGCCTTAAACTGGCGATATGTTATTTGGTCCCAGAGTTGGACAAATGGATTTCTCAGGCTACTGGGGGAAAGTCTGTTTTTCTACCGTTGCCCGCACCAGTGCCTAAAAGGAAATACTCTGGGCCAGCGTTCAAATCATTTAGACCTCAGTCCTTTCGAGGCCGTGCTCGAGCTACTACCGTACAAAGTAGACGTGGTAGAGGATGTGGTTTTCAACAAACCACTAACCGTCGTCAAGACACAAAGACCGCTGACAAACTAATGGCATGACGGGCTTTATTTGTGGGAGCGCACAGAAATTGGTATGGCGGGTGGGGACACCACCGTAGGTGCTACAGTCGGTACACTGGACGCCCCTGACCCACGGAGGGTCGCTTGAATTTCATCTAGCCGGGAGGAGAGATCCTGAAGACATCCAATAACATGGCCTTGTGCAGCCTCCTGATGTTCAAGGCAGGCTGCCAGTTCTTGCATTGGCCTAGTCCCCTGGACTTGATCTCCGACCGGCTCCATTAGGTCAGTGCTTACTGTCACAACTGAGGGCTGGTGTTGGTAGCGGGAAGCCTCAGTTGTAGGGGCTGATGGATAATTAAACTTAGGAAGTGAGATGGGACTCCTAGACATGTGCAGGAGATGCAGCACCAGAGCCCGAAGGCGTGACCACGACAACTGAAAGTAACTGTAGTGTTTTTTATTAAATAATAAAAGTAAAAAAAAGTGCAACACAACAATAATCATTGGGAGAGTCTCTGGGTTCCTACTGGTTTGAGACCAGTAATTTAGGAAGTAGTAGAAGGTATTAAATGATGCTTGAGAACGTTGTAGAATTCATAGGATGATGCTTGAGAACGTTGAAGAATTAGTAAGGTGATGCTTGAGAACGCAGGAACAGCACTTAGCTGTAATGTGGGATAATGTGAGCAATGTAAACAGAGTTCCGCTGGAGAGTAGCTATTGTTAGCCACAACATATACTCTGCCAACTCAGGGTGCAATAGCAAGAAAAGTCAGTCGGCACCACTGAGGGTTATCACAGGAGAGGCATGCTGCACCGCAGAGAGTTATCACAGGAGAAGCAGACTGCACCGCAGAGAGTTATCACAGGAGAGGCAGGCTGCACCGCTGAGAGTTAGACACAGGGGAGTCAGGCTGTACTGCAGAGTATAACACAGGAGAGTCTCTAGTGAAGGTGAAGATTGGGATCACTGGAAGACAATTGAAGCACTGACAATTTCCTGGGTGCTGGGACAGGATATTTATACCCGCTGGTGAACAGGCATTGGTTGACAACTTGACACAGGCACCAGTAGCCCATTGACAGAGTTTGAAGGGGAAAGAACCATGGGCCAAACGACAATGGCGGCGGAGGCAGCGGCAGCAGAAGACTCCACGCCACACGCGCAGCGGCCACAGGGATTACAGCAGCGGCCGTGGTTCACAGAGGATGCCACACTCAGTCTCCATGCGGCAGGATGACGGGTGCGGCGGTGCCGGCTGCGTCGGGGCTAAGAGCGTCATACTAAGCTAAGTGAAAACACTAAGAAGGCAGCTGAGCCAGCGCTGCGGGTAACACAAAAATTAAATGTAAAACCAAACATATTTATGACCCAGGACTGGCACGCTGAGCCAATCTCAGGAGACACCTAACTGGAAGAAAATGGCGACCAGACACCCGGATCGTGACAGCACCCCCCCTTTAGGAGTGGCCCCAGAACACGTCTTAGGTTTCCGAGGAAATCTGGCATGGAAATCCCGGACCAATTTAGGAGCATGGACATCTGATGCATTTGTCCAGGAACGTTCCTCAGGACCGTAGCCCTTCCAATCAATCAGATATTGAAGATGGCCATATCTGAGGCGTGAATCTAAGATCTTGGGAACCTCATACTCAACACCATGTTGAGTCTGGACTTTGGGAGTAGAGGGTAGCGCTGAGTGAAAGCGATTCAGAATTACTGGTTTGAGGAGTGAAACATGGAATGTCTTAGGAATTTTCAGAAATGGGGGTAGCTGAAGTTTGTAAGCCACTGGATTAATGACTTGTTCAATCAGGAAAGGTCCAATTTAGCGGGGAGCGAACTTCATGCTTGGGACCCTCAGTCTTAAATTCTTTGTAGATAACCAGACACGATCACCAACTTTAAGAGCAGGTATTGCCCTACGCTTCTTATCCGCAAATCTTTTGTACCTGGAGGACGCTTTCAGAAGAGCTGTTCGGAAATTCTTCCAGTTGTCCAAAAACTGCCAAAGCGTGATATCAGCAGCAGGCACTAATGTTGTTGGAACTCTGGAACTTTTGGGTGAAACCCATAGTTGGTGAAGAATGGTGTAGAGGAAGATTAAGAATGGTACTGATTGTTGTGGCAAAATTCAGCCCATGGGAGAAGTTGAACCCAATCATCTTAGGAAGATGATATATAGATACTAAGGAAGGCCTCCAAGTCCTGATTCACCCTTTCAGTTTGTCCATTGGTTTGGGGGTGATAGGCTGTAGAAAATTTCAACTTGACTTGGAGAGCCTGGCAGAGACTTCGCCAGAACTTGGCCACAAATTGAACACCTCTGTCGGAAATTATCTCCTCTGGAAGACCATGGAATCTGAAGATCTCTTGGATGAAGCTGATGGAAGACCGGTGAGAGGAATGAAATGAGCCATCTTGGTGAACCGGTCAACTACCACCCAGATGGTGTTAAACTTATTACACATAGGGAGATCCGTAATGAAATCCATAATTAAATGAGTCCATGGACGATTAGGAACTGTTATGCACACCAGTGCCTGCAGGAAAGTACTGGTGTCAGAACTGTTATGCACTCCAGTGTCTGCAGGAATGTACTGGTGTTTGAACTGTTATGCAAAACAGATGGACTCACAGACAAACTGGGGGATATGACATAACGTACACAGAAGGTGATAGGGTAACAAAATACACACAAAGTGAACAGAGAAGCCCAGAGGCTAAGGAACTGGGTATCTCCCTTGTATTAGAACTGCTCAGATGGAAAAGCAAGATGTTGTGTCTTAATACGTAGAGAACCCGAAATGCTGTTGCTAAGGGCAACAGCAAAACCCTAAAGGGTTACCAACGGGTGTGGCAGTAAACTCCTTGGTCAGAGATGGAATGATAGACACAAGGAGAATCTCCACAATCCTAATTCTCACTTGCAGTGCACAGGTTTTAGCTTACTGCCACTAAACTGACCCCTGACACCTTGCACAGTGAGACAGGATTAGACAGGCAAGTCTTAGAATACAGCCGCAAACTTGCTAAATTCACAGAGTAGTAACAGAACCCCAGCAAGCTAAACGACTGACTCCAGTCTTACTGCTAGGTCTGGATTGGCAGAGTGTAATACCAAATCCCCAGGCCTATTTGCAGTAAGCAACAAACAAATACAAAGCTACACAGTACTGGCTAACTTTCATGAACTGACTAACCAACAAAGATTCAGCAGCATCTGCTTACCCTGAAAAGAGGCCTTATAAAGCAGGTGCTGTCCACGCCCCACTCAGACCTCACAGACTGTGAGCACAAAAACCAGCACCGGATCCCCTGCCGTGCACAGAGCCTATAACCACTGCACAGCAAAAGACCCGAACCGGAGTATCAGCTGCGCTCAGGTTACTCCACTAGCACTTGTCTCCCGGTTGCCATGACGACGTGGCAGCACAGGGCAGGAGACCCTAACAGTACCCCCCCTCTGACGAGGGGTCAAAGAACCCCTACCACCGGGTTTATCGGGGAACTGCGAGAAGAAAGAGCGTATCAGTCTGGGGGCATGAAGATCACAACTGCGCACCCACGACCGCTCCTCCGGGCCATACCCCTTCCAGTGCACCAAAAATGACAGCCGACCCCGAACCACCTTGGAGTCAAGAATCCTTTCAACAACAAACTCCCTCTGGCCACGTATCAGAAGAGGGGAAGGTCTTCCACTGGAAGAAGGATTACTAATCGCCCGTTTTAAAAGGGAACAATGAAATGTTTTATTGATACCCAAAGAACGGGGCAGATCTAACTGAAATGCCACCGGATTGATAACCCTGGTGATCTTATAAGGGCCGATGAACCGGGGCCCTAACTTATGAGATGGCTGTCTCAACTTCAAATTCTTGGTAGACAACCAGACGAAGTCTCCTAATTTGAATCTGCAGGGTCTTTTCCGCTTATCAAAAACCCTTTTGGTCACTAATGACACAGACACAAGGGCTTTCTTCACTTTCCGCCAAATACCTCTAAGGACCGAAACCACAGAGGAACCACCAGGCGTGGAGTCCAGGGGGTCAAAAGAATTGGCCTTAGGATGATGCCCATACACACAAAGGAAGGGAGAGATCCCTGTAGCAGAGTGAGCCGCGTTGTTATAGGCAAACTCCGCCATGGACAGATGAGCAACCCAGTCAGTCTGACACTTGGAGACATAACACCTGAGGAACTGCTCCAAGGACTGGTTCACCCTTTCAGTCTGCCCATTAGACTGCGGATGGTAGCCTGACGACAAGCTGACAGAAATCTGGAGATCGGAACAAAATGCCCTCCAGAATTTGGCCACAAACTGGGATCCGCGGTCAGAGACCACATCAAGTGGCAACCCGTGGAGACGCACAACATGCAGCATAAATAATTCAGACAGGCGTCTGGCTGATGGCAGCCCAACCAGTGGAACGAAGTGCGCCATCTTCGAAAACCTGTCAACGACAACCCAGATGGCTGTCATCCCCGAGGATTTGGGCAAGTCCACCACAAAATCCATTGAAATGTGGGTCCATGGCTTAGATGGGATAGAGAGTGGATGTAATGGGCCAACAGGAACCCCTCTAGGAGTCTTATTTCGGGCACAGATGTCACATGCCCGAACCCACTGATCCACATCGTTAGCCACCGAGGGCCACCACACCGCCCTAGATAGCAACTCCCGAGTTCTGGCAATACCCGGGTGACCTGCCGACTTCTTGGCATGGAATTCCAGGAACACTCGCTGTCTTAACCTAGGAGGCACAAACAAAAGACCTACCGGAAGGTCTGGAGGAGCCTGCTCCTGTGCTCTAAGGACTAATGATAAGAGGTCCTGGGTAATGCCCACTTTAATACATGATGGGGAAACAATGGGCAACGGCTCCTCGGTGGTCTCCTGGATTGGAGCAAAACTCAGCGAGAGCGCATCAGCCTTGATGTTTTTTGACCCAGGGCGATATGTTATCAAAAAATTAAAGCGAGCAAAAAACAAAGCCCATTGTGCCTGCCTGGCATTGAGACGCTTCGCTGACTCTAAATATGCCAGATTCTTATGGTCAGTGAGAATTGAGACCACAAACTTAGCCCCCTCAAGCCAGTGTCTCCACTCCTCGAGTGCATCCTTAATAGCCAACAATTCCCGGTTACCCACGTCATAATTCATCTCGGCAGGCGAAAATTTACGGGAAAAGTAAGCACAGGGATGAAGGCGATTATCAGACACTCCCACCTGAGAAAGCACTGCCCCAATACCCATCTCAGAGGCATCCACCTCCACCACAAAAGGACGCTCTGGATCTGGGTGTCGCAGCACCTTGGCCGAAACAAATGCCCTTTTGAGACGGGCAAAAGCCGCTTTAGCCTCACAAGACCAGTGAGCAACATCCGCCCCTTTCTTAGTGAGTGCCACCAAGGGCGCCACTATAGACGAAAATCCAGCGATAAATCGTCTATAAAAATTTGCAAAGCCCAGGAAACGCTGAAGCGCCTTCAAACTAGTGGGCTGCACCCAATCCAGGACTGCCTGTACCTTGGAACCCTCCATTTGGAAACCTTCTGGGGAGATAATATATCCTAGAAATGCGATTTGCTGAACTTCAAATTCGCACTTCTCCAGCTTCGCCCCAAGCCGGTGGTCTCTGAGTTTCTGGAGGACTAAGCGTACATGCTTCCGATGTTCCTCCAGGGAATGGGAGAAGATTAGGATGTCATCTAAGTATACAACTAAGAATCTATCCAAATATTCCCTGAGCACATCATTCATGAAATCCTGGAAGACTGCCGGGGCATTACAGAGCCCAAAAGGCATCACCAAATATTCATAATGCCCTGAGTGGGTATTAAAGGCAGTCTTCCATTCATCCCCCTCTCTTATTCGGATTAGATTGTACGCACCGCGTAGGTCAATCTTAGAAAAAATGGTGGCAGTACGAAGCTGGTCAAACAAGACCGAAATGAGAGGCAGTGGGTATGAGTTTTTAATCGTGATACGGTTCAATTCCCTGAAGTCGATGCAGGGTCGCAACGAACCGTCCTTTTTACCCACGAAGAAGAACCCCGACCCAACTGGAGACTGTGAAGGTCTGATAAATCCCTTAGCCAAGTTCTCCTGAATGTACTCTGCCATAGCCTGAGTCTCAGGACGTGACAGGGAGTACAACCTGCTCTTGGGAAGCTTAGCATTTGGCAACAAATCAATGGCACAGTCATAGGGGCGATGGGGAGGTAGTACCTCTGCAACCTTTTTGGAGAACACGTCCGCAAAATCTGCATAACACCCTGGCAATCCTGGCAAACTTAGCTGCGAGAGCCTGACTGGAAGGCTCAAGCAACTCCTGAAACAATCAGTACCCCAACTAAGAATCTCCCCAGAGACCCAGTCAAATTGAGGATTGTGGGCCCTTAACCAGGGTAACCCCAACACCAATGGGGCAAAAGTACAGACAGTCACATAAAAGGACAATTTTTCAGAGTGTGTGGCTCCAATAAACAAAGAAATCTGGCTAGTGCAAGAGGTAATTTTACCTTGGGATAATGGTTCCCCGTTTAACCCACAAATCTCAATTTCCGATGCCAAGGGTACTAAGGGAACAGAGTGTTTCAGGGCGAATTGGCGGTCCATAAAAACCCCGTCGGCCCCACTGTCCACAAAGGCCTCAGTCTTGACAGTTTGACCGAGGATCTTCAAGCTCACCGGAATGATAAAAGTCTTCTTGGGAAATTCTGACTTCTGGCCTGACAGGATATTTCCCATCACCCTCAGGCCCTGAAGTTTTCCGGCTTTTCTGGGCATGATACTACCACATGACCTTTATTCCCACAGTACAAACACAACCCCTGCTGTCTCCTCCGCGTCTTCTCACGCGAGGAGAGGCGGGTAGCCCCAATCTGCATAGGCTCCTCAGAAAATTCCTCAGAGTCTGAGGTTCCCTTGGGAAGGAAGGAAATCTCAGTCTCCCTTTCAAGCCTACGCTCTCTCAGCCGTCTATCCACCCGGATGGATAACTGCATGAGCTGATCCAAGCTATCAGGCAAGGGATATTGTACCAGTTGGTCCTTTATCTGGTTAGAAAGACCTCTTCGGTACTGGTGTCTCAGGGCTGGGTCATTCCACTGGGTATCATGGGCCAACCTCCGAAACTCCGTACAGTAAACCTCAACTGGCCTTCGCCCTTGCTTAAGGATCAAAATCTGAGCCTCGGCTGAGGCCGTCTTGTCAGGGTCATCATACAACATGCCCAGTGCCGTAAAAAAAGCATCAACACTTTTAAGCGACGGACAGTCAGGCTGCAACCCATATGCCCAGACCTGTGGGTCTCCTTGTAGCAAGGAAATCACTATGCCCACCCGCTGAATCTCCGACCCAGAAGACTGAGGCCTAAGCCGGAAGTATAGCTTGCAGCTCTCCTTGAAACAAAAGAACTGCGAGCGATCTCCAGAAAAACGATCCGGGAGATTTACTTTCGGCTCCTTAACCCCTGCAGGTGCTGCTGCTGCGGTAGCTCCGCCAGCAGCCTGGGACGTGTGCATTTTAATGGACAAATCATTAAATTGTCGAGACAGGACCTGCACCTGATCGACCACCTGTTGCAACGTATTTTGAGGGGTATGCTCCATATTCCCACAAAATTTCAACAGGAGTATTAGGCTGCTGAATATGTTATGCACACCAGTGCCTGCAGGAAAGTACTGGTGTCAGAACTGTTATGCACTCCAGTGTCTGCAGGAATGTACTGGTGTTTGAACTGTTATGCAAAACAGATGGACTCACAGACAAACTGGGGGATATGACATAACGTACACAGAAGGTGATAGGGTAACAAAATGCACACAAAGTGAACAGAGAAGCCCAGAGGCTAAGGAACTGGGTATCTCCCTTGTATTAGAACTGCTCAGATGGAAAAGCAAGATGTTGTGTCTTAATACGTAGAGAACCCGAAATGCTGTTGCTAAGGGCAACAGCAAAACCCTAAAGGGTTACCAACGGGTGTGGCAGTAAACTCCTTGGTCAGAGATGGAATGATAGACACAAGGAGAATCTCCACAATCCTAATTCTCACTTGCAGTGCACAGGTTTTAGCTTACTGCCACTAAACTGACCCCTGACACCTTGCACAGTGAGACAGGATTAGACAGGCAAGTCTTAGAATACAGCCGCAAACTTGCTAAGTTCACAGAGTAGTAACAGAACCCCAGCAAGCTAAACGACTGACTCCAGTCTTACTGCTAGGTCTGGATTGGCAGAGTGTAATACCAAATCCCCAGGCCTATTTGCAGTAAGCAACAAACAAATACAAAGCTACACAGTACTGGCTAACTTTCATGAACTGACTAACCAACAAAGATTCAGCAGCATCTGCTTACCCTGAAAAGAGGCCTTATAAAGCAGGTGCTGTCCACGCCCCACTCAGACCTCACAGACTGTGAGCACAAAAACCAGCACCGGATCCCCTGCCGTGCACAGAGCCTATAACCACTGCACAGCAAAAGACCCGAACCGGAGTATCAGCTGCGCTCAGGTTACTCCACTAGCACTTGTCTCCCGGTTGCCATGACGACGTGGCAGCACAGGGCAGGAGACCCTAACAGGAACAGATAACGGAACCAGTTGCCCAGCGTGTGACTGGCGGGGCACTTTGTGTTGAGCACATTTTGGACATGACGCAACAAACTCAGTAATGTCCTTCTTCAGGGTCGGCCACCAGTATGATCTGGAAACGAATTCTAAGGTCTTCTGAATGCCTGCATGTCCGGCGAAGTGGGAGGAATGTGCCCAATGCAAGAGCTTCCTTCTGAGAGCTGGCTTTACAAAACTTTTCCCTGATGGGGGCATAGAGTCCATCCTCACTGCGGAGAACGCCACTGGATCAGTAATGTAATGCTTGTCAGTAGACTCAGACTCATTTTCTTGCTCCCAAGAGCGGGCGAGGGCATCAGCCTTTCGATTCTGTGACCCAGGACAAAACTGAAGTTTGAAGTCAAATCTGGAGAAAAAGAGTGCCCACCTGGCTTGACGAAGGTTAAGACACTGAGCGTTTTTTAAATACAATAGGTTCTTGTGATCCGTCAGAATGGTGATGGTATGAGAAGTGCCTTCTAACAAATATCTCCACTCCTCCAGTGCAAGTTTGATAGCCAAAAGTTCTTGGTCACCAATGGCATAGTTACTCTCGGCCGGGGAAAACTTCCGGGCGCAAAACCCACAGGGGTGTAGGTGACCATCATTGGCTCTTTGAGACAGGACTGCCCCCACTCCAACAGAAGAGGCATCCACCTCTAGGGTAAAGGGTGAGCTGGTATCTGGCTGTTTTAATACTGGAGCAGAGATGAACCTCTGTTTCAACTGATGGAAGGCTTGAACGGCTTCTTCTGACCACTTGGAAGGATTAGCACCTGTCTTTGTAAGCGCAGTAATAGGTGCTGCGATGGTGGAGAAGTCTCTAATAAATTTCCTGTAATAGTTGGCGAAACCTAGAAATCTCTGGATGCCTTTGAGGGTTACAGGAATCGGCCAATCTTGAATAGCTTGAAGCTTCTCGGGATCCATCTCCAGGCCAAAACCGGACACAATATACCCCAGGAATGGGATGGATTTAACTTCAAAGACGCATTTTTCCAGTTTGCAATACAGATGATTGGTACGGAGACGGGACAAAACTTCTTTCACTCAGAACCGATGTTACTCCAGATCATTCACAAAGATAAGGATATCATCGAGATAAACCACAATGTGTCGATAGAGAATGTCCCTAAATATTTTATTCACAAAGTCTTGAAATACCGCTGGAGCATTGCTGAGTCCGAAGGGCATGACGAGGTACTCATAATGTCCGTCACGGGTGTTAAAAGCGGTCTTCCACTCGTCTCCCTTTTGGATTCGGATGAGATTATAAGCACCCCTTAGGTCTAACTTTGTAAAAATGGTGGCTCCACTGACGCGGTCAAACAACTCTGTGATAAGCGGCAGAGAGAACCGATTTTTCACTGTAATGTCATTCAGACCCCGGTAGTCGATACAAGGCCGCAGGCCACCATCTTAATTCTTTACGAAGAAGAAGCCTGCTCCAGCTGGAGAAGATGAGGGACGGATAAACCCTTTAGCCAAATTTTCCTTGATATATTCTTCCATAGAGTGGGTCTCAGGCAATGACAACGGATATGTGCATCCATGAGGAGGAGTTTTCCCTAGGATGAGATCAGTAGGGCAGTCCCACTCTCTATGGGGAGGAAGAATATCAGCTGAAGACTTACTGAATACATCGGTGAAATCCTGATATTGAGCAGGTGGAAATCAGGAGACTTAGAAGAGGATTTGCAAACTGAAAGTACTTTACGTAGACATGACTCAGAACAAGAAGGACCCCATGCCAGGATATGGGTAGTCCTCCAATCAACTTTGGGATTATGCATGCGAAACCATGGAAGGCCTAGAACCACAGGATGCGTGGCCCTCGGGATTACCAGGAAAGAAATCAGTTCGGTGTGCAGAACCCCTACCTTCAGACGGATAGGTAGGGTCTTGGAGGTAATCACCGCATCAGAAATCTTACTACCGTCCATGGCAGTTAAAGATATAGGAGATGAAAGTCTCTCAGTGGGTAGAGACCACTGCTTAACAAACTTCTCAGTTATAAAGTTTCCGGCTGCTCCAGAATCCAACAAGGCAACAAGATTCTTGGTACGTTGAGCCACCTGAAGAGAAACTGAGAGGTTGCAGTCACTTGAAGATGGAGAGGAACTCATTGCTCCTAGCCGACCCTCTCCTTGGCGGGCTAGGATTGGGAGTTTCCCAGACGCTCGGGACAGGCGTTAATGAGGTGGGATGATGCAGCACAATACAGGCAAAGACGATGAGATAGACGTCTTCTATGCTCAGCTGGAGACAATCGTGAGTGACCTATCTGCATAGGTTCGTCTTTGGGCGGAGATGGTTGGCGAGGAGGAGGAGCAGGAGGAGTCTTATGAACTGTTGACCTGCTTTGCTCTATAGCCCTTTCACGAAACCTTAGGTCAACCTTGGTGCAAAGAGATACGAGCTTATTCAATTTCGAGGGCAAGTCTCTAGTAGCGAGCTCATCTTTAATACGTTCAGACAGGCCTTGCCAGAAAGCTGCATAGAGGGCTTCGTCATTCCAGGAAACTTCTGACGCCAGAGTCTGGAATTCAACTAAATACCGGCCGACAGTTCGTGTCCCCTGACGTAGCCGGAGGATTTCAGAAGAGGCTGATGATACTCGACCTTGCTCATCAAAGATGCGTCTAAATGTTGCCACAAAGTCAGAGTAGGATGACAACAGCGTATCTGATCTTTCCCATAAGGGTAATGCCCAGTCGAGAGCGGAGCCAGTGAGATGAGAGATTGTATAAGCAACTTTAGTGCGGTCTGTGGGAAAACTGCCCGGTTGCAACTCAAAGTGGATCTCACACTGGTTTAAGAAACCCCTGCAGGCTTTCGGGGATCCGTCATATTTAGCAGGTGTCAGCAAGTGGAAACGTTGACAGAAATGGGTATGGCGGGTGGGGACACCACCGTAGGTGCTACAGTCGGTACACTGGACGCCCCTGACCCACGGAGGGTCGCTTGAATTTCATCCAGCTGGGAGGAGAGATCCTGAAGACTTCGAATAACATGGCCTTGTGCAGCCTCCTGATGTTCAAGGCAGGCTGCCAGTTCTTGCATTGGCCTAGTCCCCTGGACTTGATCTCCGACCGGCTCCATTAGGTCAGTGCTTACTGTCACAACTGAGGGCTGGTGTTGGTAGCCCTCAGTCGTAGGGGCTGTCGGGTACTTAAACTTAGGAGGTGAGATGGGACTCCTAGACATGTGCAGGAGCTGCAGCACCAGAGCCCGAAGGCGTGACCACGACAACTGAAAGTAACTTTAGTGTTTTTTATTAAATAATAAAAGTCAAAAAAGTGCAACACAACAATAATCATTGGGAGAGTCTCTGGGTTCCTACTGGTTTGAGACCAGTAATTTAGGAAGTAGTAGAAGGTATTAAATGATGCTTGAGAACGTTGAAGAATTAGTAGGGTGATGCTTGAGAACGCAGGAACAGCACTTAGCTGTAATGTGGGATAATGTGAGCAATGTGAACAGAGTTCCGCTGGAGAGTAGCTACTGTTAGCCACAACATATACTCTGCCAACTCAGGGTGCAATAGCAAGAAAAGTCAGTCGGCACCACTGAGGGTTATCACAGGAGAGGCATGCTGCACCGCAGAGAGTTATCACAGGAGAAGCAGACTGCACCGCAGAGAGTTATCACAGGAGAAGCAGACTGCACCACATAGAGTTATCACTGGAGAGGCAGGCTGCACCGCAGAGAGTTATCACAGGAGAGGCAGGCTGCACGCAGAGAGTTAGACACAGGGGAGTCAGGCTGTACTGCAGAGTATAACACAGGAGAGTCTCTAGTGAAGGTGAAGACTGGGATCACTAGAAGACAATTGAAGCACTGACAATTTCCTGGGTGCTGGGACAGGATATTTATACCCGCCGATGAACAGGTATTGGTTGACAACTTGACACAGGCACCAGCAGCACTGCGGATTGGAAAAGAATGACATGTGACTTTATCCAACATGGCTGCGCCCATTGACAGAGTTTGAAGGGGAAAGAACCATGTGCTAAACGACAATGGCGGTGGAGGCCGCGGCAGCAGAAGACTCCACGCCACACGCGCAGCGGCCACAGAATTGACAGCAGCGGCCGCGGTTCACAGAGGACGCCACACTTAGTCTCCATGCGGCAGGATGACGGGTGCGGCGGTGCCGGCTGCGGCGGGGCTGAGAGCGCCATACTAAGCTAAGTGAAATCACTAAGAAGGCCGCTGAGCCGGCACTGCGGGTAACACAAAAATGAAATGTAAAAACCAAACATAGTTATGACCCAGGCCTGGCACGCTGTGCCAATCTCAGGAGACACCTGACTGGAAGAAAATGGCAACCAGACACCCGGATCGTGACACATCCACAGATGGGTGGATCCGCAATTTAGTGTTCAAAGGTTACAAAATAGAGTTCGATTGTCTACCACCTATGCGGTTTTTCAAGACAGGTCTGCCTGTGTCGGCAGACAAGAAGGCAGTTCTGCAGACCGCTGTCCAGTCTCTCGTAGATTCAGCAGTTTTAGTTCAGGTACCAGTGCACCAACAAGGTCAAGGGTTTTATTCAAATCTTTTTGTTTGATCCAGGCACCAACAGGTTAAAGCTGTAGCTGTCCCAGGATGCATTGGGGCCGCCTCTATAACCCCACCTCCAGGCACTGTGAGCTCAGTTTCGAGTTGGTGCCTGTAGAGCAGGCTAGTCACAGGAGGGCTGCACTGGGCAGCCCTGAAAAAAGCTTTCTAAGAAGACTTCAAGGGCCGCAGCAATGTTACATGTCAGAGTAACATTCAGTGCTGCGGCTTTATCACCTCCCAAGTGGCGTCGCATACTCCCGCAGCTCAGTTCCTGGGTACTTGCGGCGGAGACGCTCCGGCTCTAGGCACACGGTCGCAGACACTCTCCTGGTTTGCGTGGCTGCTACCGGGAGGAGGTAAGAGGGTCCCCCAGGTGGGACCCGTTACTAAATTGCGTTTCGTTCGCAGTCTAGGGAGATGGACTGCGACGCGGGCATGGACATTGTTGCGCACAGGGACCCCACTATATCTGCCAGGGAATAGGAGTACAGGTTGGATGTATTAACACCCAGTTTAATAAGACTCCGTAGGACCAGGCGGTGAGGACCAGCATAGGGGAGCCGGTGCTTGACCTGTAGCCCCTCCCCCGGCACAGGGTGCCATCTCTGAGCAGATTTTCCCGCCCTGGAGCTGACTTCCACTCTCTCTCACTCCCTGACTGAGATGCTGGGTGCCATCTTAGGTATAGCTGCAGCTGGTCTCCGGGATTGCAAGGCAAGGTCTCCCTTGTAAAGCCGCCTGTATACAACGCTGTGACTTTACAAACACTTAAGTATTCTACATGTCTTTATACAGACAATGGTGGTCATTCCAAGTTGTTCGCTCGCTGCCGTTTTTTGCAGAATTGTGATCAGGCTAAAAACCGGCAGTTGTGCACATGCGTATGGGCCGCAGGGCGCACACGCTAAGTACTTTCACACAAAACTATGCTATTTTACACACGGCCAAGCAACGCTTTTCAGTCGCTCTGCTGATCGGTGAGTGATTGACAGGAAGTGGGTTTTTCTGGGTGGTAACTGAGCGTTTTCAGGGATAGTGCTAAAAAACGCAGGCGTGCCGGGCAAAAACGCAGGAGTGGCTGGAGAAACAGGGGAGTGGCTGGCCGAACGCAGGGCATGTTTGTGACGTCAAACCAGGAACTAAACTGACTGCAGTGATCGCAATCTAGGAGTAGGTCTGGAGCTACTCAGAAACGGCATGAAATTTTTTAGTAGCAATTCTGCTACTCTTTCGTTTGCACTTCTGCTAAGCTAAGATACACTCCCAGAGGGCGGCGGCCTAGCGTGTGCACTGCTGCTAAAAGCAGCTAGCGAGCGATGAACTCTGAATGAGGGCCCATGTTAGTTAAGAACAAGTGTACCTGTTACAGAATATATTGTACGACTATTCTGATATATACCTCCGGTCTAACTAAGACTGTGCTGTGTTTTATTTATATATATATATATATATATATATATATATATATATATATATATATACATATATATATATATATATATATATATATATATATATATATATACACTGCTCAAAAAAATAAAGGGAACACTAAAATAACACATCCTAGATCTGAATGAATTAAATATTCTTATTAAATACTTTGTTCTTTACATAGTTGAATGTGCTGACAACAAAATCACAAAAAAATTATCAATGGAAATCAAAGTTATTAACCCATGGAGGTCTGGATTTGGAGTCACACTCAAAATTAAAGTGGAAAAACACACTACAGGCTGATCCAACTTTGATGTAACGTCCTTAAAACAAGTCAAAATGAGGCTCAGTAGTGTGTGTGGCCTCCACGTGCCTGTATGACCTCCCTACAACGCCTGGGCATGCTCCTGATGAGGTGGCAGATGGTCTCCTGAGGGATCTCCTCCCAGACCTGGACTAAAGCATCCGCCAACTCCTGGACAGTCTGTGGATGGAGCGAGACATGATGTCCCAGATGTGCTCAATTGGATTCAGTTCTGGGGAACGGGCAGGCCAGTCCATAGCATCAATGCCTTCGTATTGCAGGAACTGCTGACACACTCCAGCCACATGAGGTCTAGCATTGTCTTGCATTAGGAGGAACCCAGGGCCAACCGCACCAGCATATGGTCTCACAAGGGGTCTGAGGATCTCATCTCGGTACCTAATGGCAGTCAGGCTACCTCTGGCGAGCACATGGAGGGCTGTGCTGCCCCCCAAAGAAACGCCACCCCACACCATTACTGACCCACTGCCAAACCGGTCATGCTGGAGGATGTTGCAGGCAGCAGATCGTTCTCCTTGGCGTCTCCAGACTCTGTCACGTCTGTCACATGTGCTCAGTGAGAACCTGCTTTCATCTGTGAAGAGCACAGGGCGCCAGTGGCGAATTTGCCAGTCTTGGTGTTCTCTGGCAAATGCCAAACGTCCTGCACGGTGTTGGGCTGTAAGCACAACCCCCACCTGTGGACGTCGGGCCCTCATACCACCCTCATGGAGTCTGTTTCTGATCGTTTGAGTAGACACATTTACATTTGTGGCTTGCTGGAGGTCATTTTGCAGGGCTCTGGCAGTGCTCCTCCTGTTCCTCCTTGCACAAAGGCGGAGGTAGCGGTCCTGCTGCTGGGTTGTTGCCCTCCTACGGCCTCCTCCACGTCTCCTGATGTACTGGCCTGTCTCCTGGTAGCACCTCCATGCTCTGGACACTACGCTGACAGACACAGCAAACCTTCTTGCCACAGCTCGCATTGATGTGCCATCCTGGATGAGCTGCACTACCTGAGCCACTTGTGTGGGTTGTAGACTCTGTCTCATGCTACCACTAGAGTGAAAGCACCGCCAGCTTTCAAAAGTGACCAAAACATCAGCAAGAAAGCATAGGTTCTGAGAAGTTGTCTGTGGTCACCGCTTGCAGAACAACTCCTGTATTGGGGGTGTCTTGCTAATTGCCTATAATTTCCACCTGTTGTCTATTCCATTTGCACAACAGCATGTGAAATTGATTGTCAATCAGTGTTGCTTCCTAAGTGGACAGTTTGATTTCACAGATGTGTGATTTAACTTGGAGTTACATTGTGTTGTTTAAGTGTTCCTTTTATTTTTTTGAGCAGTGTATATATAGATAGTAACAAGAGCCTTGCTAGAATGTGCTCTGCTACAAAAATCCACCAGCGACTGACTCCACGTTTGTTCAATAATACAAATACCTTTTATTCAGGTTGCTCAAATACAGAGATACACATAAAACAAAGATCACTATCTTTAGTATAAACAACCAGGGAGGTTAGGCCCTGCCTCACTCCATTTTACTTAATAAGGAACCCTTAGGCCCCGACATCCTGACACTAGTGCCCCAGTCATCCGGATCCCACTGTCCCTAGCAGACCTATCACCTGGGCACTAACTGCCTTCAGGAGACCTGACTAATGGGAGAGACTCTGCTTTAAACCCAGCAGCCAGCTGATGAAGCAGCTTCTTGGGCTAAGAAGCCTATAAGACCTTGTCTGTGCCCAATGGATGGGGACCCAGTCCATCCACACTTCCCATCTACCCCCAGGACCCTGTGTGTAGCTTACAGGTGGCAAAGTACCTCTCCTGCCACATACCCTTTCCCTCAGCTTTTCCTGGCTCAGAAAAGCAGCATGTGTATATTGGCAAGGTTTCACATTTGCCATCTTTGGGACATATCTTGGGCCCATACACCTGGATCCCAAGTTCCTCTCCCAAGTACACACCCAGGGCCCTTTTAACTGGCCTTGGAATCTATTTCCATTATAGGTTGGTGGCACAGACTCGACTGTGCCACCTTACCTTTCCTTCCACTTTGGCATAGTGGCCATTTTAATGGACAACTTCCCGTTGCCCACTAAACTTCCCCTCCTTTTCACCTTTCCACCTTTAGGGATGTTTCCCTTATCGGGCTTGGATTTACTGGCTACTGAGGAAGTTGCTTCATTCTTGTCTGGGCGTTTGTGACACCTGACCTTAACCAACTCTGGACTAGGAAAAGTTTTTAAGTTCACTCTGGGCCTAGTAGTCACCCCGGCCCTTACTAGTCTTATATGGACAATTCCACCTTTTATGGCCAAGCTCTTGGCACCGGAAACACCTAGTCTCTGCCCTGACTTTAATTTTTCTGAGGTCATGGTCCAACTTTGCCCCCACCCTTTCCCTCAGAGTGAGGCTTTTGTCCTAAATCTCAAAGTCCTTTAATTTGTTGAACTTTTACTGCTTCCTTCAGTTTTTCCAGCTTTGATAACATTTTCTTCATTAACGTGACTGCTTCATCCTCCGATATCCCATCTTTGACCATAGTTACCGACTCCTGCTGTTCTGTGACCGGCACATAACCCATTTTGATTCTTTTGTCCAGGTCTCTTATTCGACTCCGTAGTTTAGGAATCTCCTTCACTATTTCTTTCAGCTGGCTATTACTTAGGGACAGCTTTTGAAACTCTCCCCTCAAATTTTCCAGCTCTCGTGTCTCATATAGAGAACTCTCCCTGGGTAGAGCAACCTCAGAAATGGGACTCTGCACCGATTCCTCTGAGACAGGCTCTTGCTCCTTACTTAGTGTGTCCTTTGTGAAATGTCCCAGTTCAGCAATTGGATCTTGAGCCTCTCGTGGTGGATCATGCCAGGGTGCAACAACCTCAAGATCGAAATCTTGCACCTTACCCTCCACATACACGAGTGGAACTCCTTCAGAAGCAGGTTCCCAGATGACTTCGGAAGTAGATTCCTGTATTGCAACTAGCTTAACCATGACTTTTCTGCAACTCTGACATCTGGCCTGAGAGCTTGGCAATCTCTTTTCTACTCCTTCCCAATTTGGTCTGAGAGTCAGACAAAAGAGTTTCCTTCTCCTCCAGCTTTTGCGTTACGGTGTTCACCTGCTCTTGAAGAAAATCACATTTTTCTCTAAGCTCTTCTAGCTCCTGGTCCTTTAATTGGACATTCCTTTCAAGGTCCCTTATCGTGTGACACCAAAAAAAAGCTTCCATGCTAAAATCTTCCCCAAGATCTGGATTACTCTCCAATAAGCTCTCCACTTCACTCTCCAACTGTGAGGCTTTAATAGGGTTACATAAATTCCTGACCTGAGGTGTTAGAGCTGTCACCCCTTTTGTTTTTTTAGCATGAAATCTCATTTTGTTACCCATTTGAAGAGACACTTCAGAATATGCTGTATATCTGAAGATCTTTATTCACCCTGGTACCTTTGAAAACTGTAAGTGAAAGGGAAAATCTAAATTCCTTTTTTTCTTTTCTTTTAAGCACAGATTAAGGTTTTAGCAAAGCACAGAAATGTAGCAAGTACATAGTGGGCACAAATAACCTTACACTGGTAGTGCAAAAACAACTTCTCCCTTCAGGCTCTAAAAACCAGAACTCGGGTATTGCTGGGACACATAGTTTCTCTATTTAAACAGATCCACCTTTATAAAAGGTTTCAACTTTGCTTGATTGGTCTTAATTAGCTAATTAACAGGGACACTAGACTCCCTCTACTAGATTTTTCAGGCACAGGTTCGGTCATAAATTATCAGATGCTTGCAACCCCTTAGAGCAAGTCAACACAGCTACTTTCAATGAATGGTGCAAAGCAGATAAGACAGAACAGTCCATGCACCCTGTTTAACCCCTTTGCTGCCAATGCAGACCTTTGCAGACCTTTGCACCATAATCAAACACATTCAGTTTAAACAAAACATATAATTTCTCACACGTCCTAGAGGATGCTGGGGACGCTTCAAGAACCATGGAGTATAGACGGGATCTGCAGGAGACATGGGCACTTTAAGACTTTGAATGGGTGTGAACTGGCTCCTCCCTCTATGCCCCTCCCCCAGACTCCAGTTTAGCTTCTGTGCCCAGTGAGACTGGTCACACACAGGGGAGCTCTACTGAGTTTCTCTGAAAAGACTTTATGTTAGGTTTATTATTTTCAGGGAGAACTGCTGGCAACAGTCTCCCTGCATCGTGGGACTTAGGGGAGAGAAGCAGACCTACTTCTGTGAGTTTCAAGGCTCTGCTTCTTTGGCTACTGGACACCATTAGCTCCAGAGGGTCTGGTCGCTAGGCACGCCTAGATGCTCGTTCCCAGAGCCCGCCGTCACCCCTCTTGCAGAGGCAGAAGTCAGAAAACGGGTGAGTAGAAGAAGATCAGAAGACTTCAGTGACGGCTTTGAGGTACCGCACAGCGGCCGCGCTGTGCGCCATGCTCCCACACACACAGGCACTGTAGGGTGCAGGGCGCGGGGGGGGGGGGCGCCCTGGGCAGCATATAAATCCTCAACAGAGACTGGCAAACGAATATATAAGTGCCTAGGCACTAGATTTAACCCCCGCCAGTATAAATATATGTAAGAAATAGCGGGCTGAAGCGCGCCATTAAGGGGGCGGGGCTTACCCCTCACAGCTCATTTCAGCACCATTTTCTCCTCACAGAGACACTGGTCCTTCCAAAACACTGCTGTACAGATCAGAGTGAAAAACGAGGGGGGGGGGGGGGGGGGCACAGGTGTTTGGTATAAGGTATAAGTTACAAAATAAAAAGCACACTATATAATGAGCGCTGTGGAAGTGAGCTGGTAAACTCCTTCTGTGTTTCCCTGGCAGAATGTACTCTGGTCTATCCCTTATAGCCAGTGTAATGTCGGTGGGTGTTTGGTACACGTGTGTCGGCATATCTGAGGCTGAGTGCTCTGCCACAAACGGCTGTGTGGATGACTCTGTTGGCACCGCCGACTCCTAATGGTACTTGGTACATGTAAATAAGTGTCAACATGTCAGTAGATGTATGTTCTTCCAAGAGAAACTTATATGGGAGACACAGACGTGTGGTGGTGACCCTGTTGGCACCAACTGTATCTGACTGGGTAAAAATTGGCATGATAATGTGATGCATATCAGAAAGGGCTATATGTATATGTATGTATAGTAATATTTATGGAGGGTGTCATATTCATAGAATAGATTTCCCTCAGACCCCTCGGGATCGCAAAAATGTTATTTTGCCCAGTTACTACTCCCTGAGAGCGACACGAATACTGTTTCTTATGTCGACCATAACGTTTCCTGACTAGATCCACAAAATCGGCATTCAGTACATGTTTCATACACATTAAGAACGTATTAATGTCACTAGGACCCTGCTGTTCCTGACAAAGGGATATAGATATATACATATATATATATAGATATATATATATATAGATAGATATAGATATATGTGTTTATAGGTGTATTTAAAGGTATATATGTGTATATATAAACATTTATAATGAATGCTGAGGTAAAGTTATTCCTTCTCATGTGCTGAGCGTTCTGTTGAAAAAGATTCTGGGTCAGCCGTGACAAGATGGTTTCAAATCCTCAAGAGGATTCCGAGTGTTTATTCTTTTCCCGCCGTGGATAGAATAAAGTGAGAGTCACCCCCTGTTCTGCACGGGGCCCTGTCACAAAGGATCGTATGCAGGAAGATATGTGATACTCTAATTATGTGTCTGCGTGTACGTTGATTATACTTGCATTACATGCGTATGGGGGAGTAGTTGTATGCAGGGTACTCCTTAACTTGGGTCATATCTATAACATTGCAGCATACTGCCGTGCGACTACAAGGGATATAGGACTCTTGGGTTCGCGGGCCAATTCCATGGCGGTCTCGACTAGGAGGGCATTGTGGATTCACCAATGGAATGCTGATGCTGACTCCGAGAAGAACTGGAGTCTCTTCCCTATGAAGGTGAAGCCTGGTTTGGTGATGGCCTTGTTAAGTTGATCTCGGCAAATGCCACTGGTAAGTCTACCTTCTTGCCCTATGTTCCCTCACAACGGTTGGTGACGCATTATTGTAGGATGCAGTCATTTCGACCGAATAGATACGGATTTCCCTTTCTTTGCAGGTAGAGGAAGGTGAAAAGGTAAGAGGTCAGCAGCCTTTTCAAGTTCGCAGAAGCAGAAATCATCCTCTGTTTCTGCCACATCCACCGCATGACGCTGGGTCTATCTTGCGGGAGCCCATACCGGTGGGACCACATCTAATACTCTTCAGTCAGCCCTGGAACGGACATGGACCAGTGAGTTTTAAGAATAGAGTCCCAAGGTTTCCCGTCACCGATTTTTAAAATAGGACTTACCGATTGTCCTCTGGAGTAGGAGATAGTATGCGACGCAATACAAGAGTTGTGTCAGGATCAGGTCATTGTCCTGCTGTCCCGCTCACACAAAAAAAAAAAAAAAGAAGAAGCTGTTATTCAAGCTTTTTCATGCTCCCGAGGCCGGACGGCTCGGTCAGACCAATCCTATATCTGAAATCCCAAAAATTTCTACTTAAGAAGTTGAACTACAAGATGGAATCTCTCAGGGCAGGGATCTCCAATCTGAAAAAGGAGAAAGGGGGTCTAATTACAGTTTCTTCCGCATTAGGCTTACCTGGGTTTGCTATTCAGGATTGTCATTACCAATTCACCGAAGTGATGGCGGTTTGATGGTTTTCCTTCGATAGTAAAAGAGTCATTATTATTCTGTACTGGGACGCTCTCCTGATTAAGGCAAGGTCAAGAAACTAAGTGGTGCAAAACGTTGCATTTTCCCTGACAGTTCTTCAACAAAGTGGTTGGCTCCTGAACTTGCCAGAATCACTGTTGATCCCAACGACGCTGTTGTCTGCGTTGGGAATAAGGTTAGATACAGAACTGATGAGAGTTTGTTTCTTCCAGTGGAAAAAGTTCTGAGGATCCAGAGTCTGGTCAGACCTGCAACAGTGTCAATCCATCAATACATTCCGTTGATGAAAAAGATGGTTGCGGCCTACGAGGCCTTTCAGTGAGCAGGTTAAATGCCAGGGTGTTTTTAGCGGGACCAGTTGGACAAGTGGTCCGGTTCCCACCTGGGATAATCCTGTTTTTTCAAGACCAGAATTTCACTCCTGTGGTAGCGGCGCAGTTCTCATAAGCGCAGGTTCAGGTTCCAGGACTGGATCCTAGGGACCACGGATGCATGCCTTCGAGGCGGGGGAGCTGTCACACAGGAGGAAAGCTTCCAAGGAAGAGGGTCAAGTTAGGATACTTGTCGCCACATTAACGGTCTAGCAGTAAGGGCCGTTTATAACGGTTTTCTACAAACAAAAACCGAAGCAGCAATGGCAGAAGCCGGAAAGATTTTCCGCTGGGCGACGAAATCATATACGCGCTCTGTCAGCGATGTTTGTTCCAGGAGTGGACAACTGGGAAGCAGACTTCCTCGGCAGACACGCTCTCCATCCAGGAGAGTGGTGTCTTCATCCAGAGGTTTTCACAGAAGAGACAGGTTGTTGAGGAATTCCTAAAATAGACAAGATGACGTCTCGCCTCAACAAAAAGCTTCAGAGATATTGTTACAGGTCAAGGGACCCTCAAGCAATAGCAGTGGATGCCCTAGTGACTCCGTGGGTGTTTCAGTCGGTCTATGCGTCCCCTCTGCTTCCATTTTTTTCCAAAAATGCTAAAGATCATAAGAAGAACAAAGGTACAGGTGATCCTCATTGTTCCAGACTGGCTTAAGAGGACCTGGTATCCGGATCTTCAGGTGAGCGCCGGATCCTAGCCGAAAGGATATTTCCAGTGAAGTCATCCCTACTCTTCTTCAGGCCAGAAAAGGAGTTCCGTAAAAACATTACCACTGTATTTGGAGAATGTATGTGTCTTGGTGCGAATCCAAGAAGGTTTCTACAGAAGATTTCCCGTGGGGTCGTTTTCTCAATTTTTCACAAAGATGGTGTGGATGCGGGTCCTAAGCGGGGCTCGATTAAGGTTCAGATTTCAGCCTTATCGATTTTATTCCAAAAACAATGGGCCTCCTTTACAAAAGTTCGAACTTTCGTAAAAGGAGTGTTACACATCCAACCTCCCTTTGTGCCCCCCTGTTGCTCCATGGGGTCTTAACGTGGTGTTGCAGTTCCGGCAATCTCATTGGTTTGAACCTTTACATAAGGTAGAGTTCTAATTCGTCACTTGGAAAGTGGTCAGGCTGTTGGCCTTGGCATCCGCAAGGCGGGTGTCTGAATCGGCGGCTTTGTCCCACAAGTGCCCCTATTTACTCTTCCATGCAGAATGAGCGGAGTTGAGGACTCTTAAGCAATTTTCTGCCAAAAGTGGTTTCATCGTTTCACATGAACCAACCTATTGTGGTACCAGTGGCTACTGAAGCCTTGACGGAATAGAAGTCTCTTGATGTGGTCAGAGCTTTGAAAATTTATCTCGCCAGAACAGCTCACATTAGGACAACGGAGGCTCTGTTTGTCCTGTATGCTCCCAACAAGATTGGGGCTCCTGCTTCCAAGCAGACTATTGCACGCTGGATCTGTAATACGATTCAGCAGGCTCATTCTATGGCTGGATTGCCATTACCGAAATCGGTGAAGACGCATTCTACCAGAAAGGTGGGCGCATCCTGGGTGGCTGCCCGAGGTGTCTCGGCATTACGGCTCTGCCTAGCAGTTACTTGGTCGGGTTCAAACACCTTTGCGAAGTTTTACAAGTTTGATACCCTGGATGATGAGGTCCTCTTTTTGGGTCAATCGGTGCTGCAGAGTCATCCGCACTCTCCCGCCCGTTCTAGAGCTTTGGTATAAACCCCATGGTTCTTGAAGCATCCCCAGCATCCTCTAGGACGTATGAGAAAATAGGATTTTAATACCTACCGGTAAATCCTTTTCTCTTAGTCCGTAGAGGATGCTGGGCGCCCATCCCAGTGCGTACTGTATCTGCAGTTATTGGGTATGGTTACACACATGGTGTGTTGCGTTTAAGTCAGCCTGTTGCTGACGTTATTCATGCCGTTGCATGCATTAGACTGTTATTGGTTGTGTTTACACACAGGTTGTGTTACACTTTCTGTCAGCGTATTGCTGCATATTCTTCATGCCGTCGGCTGGTGTTCTATTGAATGCCACGTTCTGCGGCATACTGAGGTGTGAGCTGGTAAGATGCTCACCGTGGTTTAACAATAAATTCTTTCCTCGAAATGTCCGTCTCCCTGTGCACAGTTACTTAAACTGGAGTCTGGAGGAGGGGCATAGAGGGAGGAGCCTGTTCACACCCATTCAAAGTCTTAAAGTGCCCATGTCTCCTGCGGATCCCATCTATACCCCATGGTTCTTGAAGTGTCCCCAGCATCCTCTACGGACTAAGAGAAAAGGATTTACCGGTAGGTATTAAAATCCTATTTTTTTTACCCCGTGGGGTTGGTTTTAACCACTACTCACAACACCCTTGGTCTGGTACTGATGCCCACGACTTCAGCTTGGTCTGGAGCTCGCTGGTATGTGTGACGCTACCTTGCGGCTGTTGGATCCTCTGCTACGTGTGACATGACTAGCAGAAGAGTCCTTGTTCGGGTGCCATTTGTAGCAGGAGCCTTGCTAGAATGCACTCTGCTACAAAAATCCACCAGTGACCGACTCCAGACTTGTGCAATAACAACAAATACCTTTTATTCAGGTTGCTCAAATACAGAGATGCACATAAAACAAAGATCACTATCTTTAGTATAAACAACCAGGGAGGTTAGGCCCTGCCTCACTCCCTTTTACTTAATAAGGAACCCTTCTGGCCCCGGCATCCTGACACTAGTGCCCTGTCTTCCGGATCCTACCGTCCCTAGTAGACCTATCACCTGGGCACTAACTGCCGTCAGGAGCCCTGACTCATGGGAGAGACTCTGCTTCAAACCCAGCAGCCAGGTGCTGGCTGATGAAGCAGCTTCTTGGGCTAAGAAGCCTATAAGACCTGGTCTGGGCCCAATGGATGGGAACCCGGTCCATCCACACTTCCCATCTACCCCCAGGACCCTTTGTGTAGCCTACAGGTGGCAAAGTACCTCTCCTGCCAATAAATATATATATATATATATATATTTATTCTGATATACTAATGTATACTGGTCCAGTGCAGTTTTATTGTCATAACTAATAATTATCTGCATTGTCACTGTAACTGTGTGTGCCTGTATCTGCTGTGTGGATTTCACGTTCAGTGTTTCCCAGAGATATCTATTACTATATGCTGTACCCCAAGGGACTTGGTGCGTTAGGGTCAATTATATAGTATTTGCCGATTATACGTATTATACTGTACTCGGTCAGCTACTACCAGATTTATTCGCAGGTGTTGTGTACTGGGTACTCAGTCACATACTAAAGGATTTATTCGCAGGTAATGTACTCTGACTGGCTTTATCGTACTCATACTATTGTTGCATTTACTAAAATGTCTAACAAAAAGGGCAGTAAATCTGGGAACGCTCCCGCATCATGCCGGGCATGAACCAAGGATTTACTTGAGGGGGAAGTTTTACGTGATGGTTTGTGTAATGTGTGCTATACCTCTCCCAGTCAGTCCACAGCTCATGCAACCAATCAGGAGCCACCCTGGGCTAAGTTCTCAACTTTGGGTACTCTGGTGGACTGCCTTACACCTACGATGGGATCACCTGTGCCACTACAGTCACAAATTGTCCCTATGGTTAATCCGCTTTGGGTGGATAATTTGTCTAACCAGTTGCAGCAGTTAAACCAATCTTCGGTTAGACATAAATCTGCTATTGGTCACACTCGTGCCCCTGGGTCATCTAAGCGGGCTGCTACCTCCTCACAGTCCACGCATCTCTCAGAAGTTTCTTCTGATGAGGATGGGGAACTAACTGTCCTGTCAGACACTGAATCAGATGCTTCTGACGAGGACTCTTCTTTACAGGTTGATGTCCCTGACTTGGTGGTTGCTACTAGACAAATCCTCCAAATATCTGATGATGATGAGGATTCCACTGCGGTGTCTAAGAAACCTGACAAGTTTAAACGTCAGAAGGTAACGAAAACTCTATTACCACATTCTGACCATTTAGTGGACATACGCCGAGAACCCTGGGCTGAGCCAAGGAAGAAATTCCCAATATCTAAACGGGCCTTAGCTCGATATCCTCTCCCTGCAGAGTTATGTAACAGTTGGAAAATCCACCGCCAGTGGATTCCCATGTCACCTGTCTGGTGGTTTCCTGCCTGTCACTACTGTCACCCCACTGAACGAACCGACAGACAAACGTGTGGAGGGCTGCCTGAAATCTGATTACTCCCTAACAGGTGCTGTACATAGACCCACTATTGCTGCTTCATGGGCAGCAAAAGGTATTGAAGCATAGGTTCAGGCTACCCGACGAATTATCTGACAAAGCCAGAGAATATCTGTCTCGCATTACCACCACTGCCTATTATATTCAGGAAGCGTCCTCTGAGGCAGGTGTATTGGCAGCTAAGGCGTCGACTAAGTCTGTCCTGGCTCGCAGTATTCCGTACTCCCTCTGCACAGAGGGCAAAAGGTACCACTTTTCGTTCCTTTTGGCCTCATGGGAAAGCAAAAGGTCAGGCAAAACAAAACAGTCCTGGGCGGCTCATCAGCCAGCTTCTAAACAAGACAAGCCTGCCGCATGACGGGGCGCGCCTCCCCTGGGGCATCCCAGGGTGGGAGGCCGACTTCTACTGTTCACCCAGGTTTGGTTAAAGACCACTTCAGATGCATGGGTGCTGGAAGTCGTCTCTCATGGGTATGCAGTCCCCTTTGCCAGTTTTGCACCATGGTTATCCCTTCGGATACATTAAAAGCGCACGCTCTACAAATGGTTGTGAGTTCCCTCCTGGATACAGGAGTGGTGGTGCCGGTACCTCTGTCCCAGAGAGGCAAAGGATACTATTCTACCCTGTTTCTAGTTCCGAAACCCAATGGGACTTTCCAGTCTATACTCAACCTCAAATCATTGAACAAGTTTTGGAGTAGTATCCAAGTTCCATATGGAAAATCTGCGCTCAATTGTACTGGCCATGGAACCTGGAGACTATATGGTATCCCAGGATATACAGGATGCATACCTGCATATACCTATTGCCATGTCGCATCAGCAATATCTGCGGTTTGCTAATGGCAACATCCACTATCAGTTTCAGGCTCTGCCATTTGGACTGGCTACGGCCCCTCGGATCTTCACCAAGGTTATGGCCGTGATGACTGCTCATCTCCGTCGCCAGGGAATCAGGATCCTGCTGTATCTGGACGACTTGCTGATCCTCACAAACTCCCATGATGTCCTTCTCAGCCATCTACAACTGACTGTAAGCTTCCTACAAGCCCACGGGTGGCTCATCAATTGGAAGAAGTCCTCACTGGTGCACCTGGCGGCACTGCTGGACACGCACAGTCAACGGCTGTTTCTGTCTCCAGATAAGATCCTGAAGTTTCAGGCCAGGATATGATGCTTCCTTTGTCGGCCCAGAGTGTTGCTATACTCGGCAATGCAAGTACTAGGTCTGATGGCGTCGGCATTTTACAGGGTGTAGTGCACTCAATTTCATTCCCGCCCTTTACAGAGGTTAATCCTTTCCAAATGGGACGGCCAACCTCATCGGATCAGGTCTCATATGATCACTTTGACTCCGGAGGTTCGTCTGTCGCTGACCTGGTGGCTTCAGGACCAGCAATTAAGCAGGGGCCGTCCCTTCTGGACCCCCGACTGGGTCCTGCTGACAACGGATGCCAGCCTGAGGGGATGGGGCGCAGTGTTAGAGCAACACTCTTTTCAGGGTCGGTGGACCAAGTAGGAGTCACTCCTCCCGATAAACATTCTGGTGTTGCGGGCAGTGTTATATACGTTGTCTCTTGCCCTGCCTTAAGTACGGTCAGACAACGCCACCACTGTGGCTTACATCAACCATCAAGGCGGTACTTGAAGCCGTATGGCAATGTTGGAAGTGTCAAAAATACCTCAATGGGCAGAACGCAATATCGGCAGTGTTCATTCCGAGAGTCTTCAACTGGGAAGCGGACTTCCTCAGTCGCCAGGACGTGCACGCCGGAGAGTGGAGTCTTCATCCGGAAGTCTTTCAACTCCTAGTGGACAAGTAGGGTCTAGCAGATGTAGACCTGATGGCGTCTCGACACAATCACAAAGTTCCGGTCTTTGGATCAAGGACCAGGGATGCTCAAGCAGCGTGGACACACTAGCCATTCCATGGAACTTTCGGCTGCCTTACGTGTTCCCTCCAGTGTCACTCCTGCACAGGGTCCTGCGGAAGTTCAAGCAAGAGGGAGGAATACTACTTCTAGTCGCTCCAGTGTGGCCCAGACGGCATTGGTTCTCAGACCTGCAGGGTCTGTCGATAGAGCGTCCTCTTCTACTTCCTCAACGACCAGATCTCCTCGCACAGGGCCCTTGTCTCTACCCAGACCTGGCCAGACCGGCTTTGACAGCATGGCTCTTGAAGCTTCACTCCTGAGGGCAAAAGGATTTTCTGAGGCGGTCATCCATACTATGTTGAAGGCCCGCAAAATGGCATCTGGAATTCTTATTTCACCTGGTGTGCTGATAAGAACTATGATGTTCACAGATTTCAAGACATCCAGAATCCTGGCTTTCCTGCAATAAGGCCTGGACTTGGTCCTTCGTCTGGCCTCCCTCAAGGTTCACATATCTTGCATGTTGGTGTGGTTTCAGAGAAAAAAATTGCGTCTATAACTGACGGTCACATACGTTCACTCAGGGTGTATTGCTGATTCAACCACCCTATGTCCCTACTGTGGCTCCATGGGATTTGTCTGTTGTCCTGAATGCCCTGCAAGAGTCTCCATTTGTACCTCTTGAGTCAGTGGACCTTAAATGGCTTACAGCTAAGGTCCTGTTCTTACTGGCTATTGCCTCTGCCAGAAGGATGTCGGACCTAGGCGCTTTGTCCTGTCGTCCGCCCTTTCTGATATTTCATCGTGACCCAGGTTATTTACCTAAGGTGGTGTCATCTTTTCACCTCAATCAAGAGATTGTTGTTCCGGCCTTCATCTCCTCTGACTTTGGATGTGGTACGGGCTCTCTGCATATATGTGGAGAGAACTGCCTCTATTAGGAGGTCAGTTACCCTTTTTGTAAAGTTTGGTTTCCACAAACGTGGTTGGCCTGCGAATAAGCAAACCTTGGCCAGATGGATTAGAATGGTGATTGCACAGGCTGGACTTCTAGTTCCTGCTGCTATTAAAGCCCATTCTACTCTGTCTGTTGGACCCTCTTGGGCGGCCCGCCGTGGCGCGTCCGTAGAACAATTGTGCAAGGTGGCTACGTGGTCCTCAGTGAACACGGTCATTAGGTTCTATGCCTTTGATACTTCCACCTCCCAGGATGCTTCCTTTGGACACCGGCTTCTCATACCCGCTAAGGCGCATCCTCACCCTTGAGGAACCACTTTAGGACATCCCTGATGTATTCCCTGTGGAACACAGTGTACCCTGCTGCAGAAAAGGAGATTTATGGTAGAATTACCATTGTTAAATCTCTTTATGCGAGGTACACTGGGTTCCACAGGGCGCCCACCATGACGCACCTAGCTTCTATGGGTTTGTATGGCATTATAGCCGCTGGTCCCTTCTCCTGTCGTGAGAATGTGGTTCTATGTGACTAACATCTGCCTTCTCTTTTACCTGCTCCTGCATTGGACTGGTTAACGAAACTGAGCTCACAGTGCCTGGAGAACGGGTTATAGAGGAGGCCCCAATGCATCCTGGGACAGCTAAAGCTTTAACCTGTTGGTGCCTGGATCAAGATCCATTTCTACACCCCAATGTATTCCCTGTGGAACCCAGTGTACCTCGCAGAAAGAGATTTAAAAATGGTAAGTCTACCATAAATCTCCTTTTTGCAGTACCAAAGCCAGACGGCTCAGTCAGACCGATATTGGACCTAAAAGGGCTCAATCAGTACGTCACTTACTACAGATTCAAGATGGAATCCCTGCAGTCAGTGATTGCAGGTTTGGATCCACAGGAATTCATGATTTTGCTGGATCTCAAGGATGCGTACTTACACTTTCCAATTTGGCCATCGCATCAGGCGTCCTTAAGGTTTGCAGTACAACAAACCATTATCAATTTCAGGCACCCCCGTTTGGCCTCTCATCAGCGCCTCGGGTATTCACAAAAGTGATGTCTGTGATTGCTCATCTCAGGTCTCTGGGAGTGATAATAATTCCATACTTAGATGACCTTCTTGTCAAGGCTTCGTCTCAACAAATTCTCCTTCAAACTGCCTTACAAACGTACAGTGTCCTTTTTCAGCACGGTTGGATTGTCAACTTCAAAATATTAATCCTGGTCCCGTCTCAAAGAATTCAATTTCTAGCAATGATTCTGCCAGAAGAGAAAGCACAAAGTGTCACTGACCTGGGTTGGGGGTGTTGTGAACTCGGGGATTCTTCCGATGATCGGGAAGAGGAACCACAGTTGGGTCGGAGCAGAGATGGCCGGATATAGGTTTTCCTCATACAGGACTCTGACAGTTAGATTTGGTGTAAAATGCTGAAGGACTTTATTATGGGAAGGGAGCAATACAGCAACACATAAACAGAAGTGAAGTTGTGGGCAATGTCCAAGGTTACTGGAGAGTTAGCGAGCAATGTCTACAGACACAAATGAAGAACCTGTGAGCGATGTTGAGAGACACTAACAAATGAAGAACTTGAGAGCGATGGTTAAAGACACTTGATGAATGAAGAACTTGTGAGCGATGGTAAAAGACACTGAAGAATTTGTGAGCGATGGTTAAAGACACTGTTGAATGAAGAACTTGTGAGCGGTGGTGAGAGACACTGAAGAATTTGTGAGCGATGTTTAAAGACACTATTAAATGAAGAACTTGTGAGCGATGTTTAAAGACACTGCTGAATGAAGAACTTGTGAGCGATGGTGAAAGACACTGAAGAATTTGTGAGCGATGTTTAAAGACACTGCTGAATGAAGAACTTGTGAGCGATGGTGAAAGACACTGAAGAATTTGTGAGCGATGTTTAAAGACACTGTTAAATGAAGAACTTGTGAGCGATGTTTAGAGACACTGTTGCATGAAGAACTGGTGAGCGATGTTTAAAGTGTCAAAGTCAGAAAAATATCTCTATGCACACTACCATATTTGCACCTCACACAGGTCCGTGCTGCGCATGCGTACGCTCTCCCGTACGTGCGCATACTCACAGTCGCGGGCACCCGCAGGCGCACGGTATGCGTATTTACGGTAGAGTTTATGTGATCGTAGCGTGCGACTCAATCATTACATATTTTCACTATATAATGTATTTTTTAGATCATGGTCCCTTTGATAGATTCTGAAAGTTTGGTTAATATAGAATGTTCATGAACAGAGAAATCCCTCTTTGTTTGATACGAAGGGTCAGACAGGAGTAATACAGTGGTGTTTAGTATCCATCGGAAGAATATTTAATTAGAAATATTCCGGTGTTGGTTTGAAGCAGATCAATCGCTCGTGCGAATAGTTATGGACATAAGAAGTTTATGAACATTTACTTTATTTGCACTTTATTACCCATGCGGCGGGAAACCCAGTTTCCCTCCCACCTGAGCTGTTGGAAATAGTCACAGCCCACCTGTATGAATCAACCTATGACCTTTTGTTATAATGCGAGGAGGAATTCCTGTGTCCAATGAACAATGAGATTGTAGGGACCATTGAATTGCATTGTGTGTGGGGCATAAATAGAAAGGCCGATCACATCCAGCTCTCACTCTTCAACGGTTATCATTGCTGAAAATCGGGAGCTGGATGTCCAGAGGCGCATGCGATCGTTTCCTTTGTGCGTAAGTTTTTCTCCGTAATCATAGTGTTTCTCTCTTGTTATTATGGGCCATATCTTTCTCTCTTTTCTCTTTCTCTCATTTTTCTCTTAAACTTAATTGTATTGTATTTACTGTGTAGTTACCTGGTTAGTTAGTCTATGTTATATTGTAGTGTATGATTTGTATTTGTATTAATTCTTTTGCAAGTATATCATTCAAAATATATATATATTAGGCGTTGGACCCTAAGCCCAGGTATCTGTGTATTTCTTATAGAGTTAAGTATTCTCAGAGCGTCGGTGACGCTCAAACTGCTTTTAAGCTAGTAAGGTTATACTGTGTTGCATTTACACCATATCACTACACAAAGGGTTTACTGCATAATACACTGTTTATGGTTTAGATATAAAGGTTTTACATTGTGAGCGTATGCGCCGCTGGTGATCTCCTCGTGGTCTCGAGCGGTCGCATCGCTATAGCGAATCATTACGGTAGTCGGCAGCCAATAGCGTGCCTGCCAGTGATCTCTTGGCCGTGAGCGAACGTAACGCTTGAGCGTCTCGACCACGGCTAAGCAATTGTTACGCAACGTGCGTACCCTTACGGTACTTCATACGTAGTTAGCGTACAGTGTTCTTAGACCTCATAAAGGGTATTATATAAGATAAATAATCTGCTTTAACAATTGCGGGCTCGTCCTGTCCTTCACATATCTGCACTAGGTAATTACAGCAGACATTATCCAGCAGCAAAGGGCGGGAGATCATATTCCTCGTAGTGCTGTTTGGATAAGCGTCTGCTTCTCTTAGTAAAGCGTGCTGAAGGAATCCGGGAACCGGAGGTAAGAACAACACGCTAGTCTCTTTTAAAACTGTTTATTTTTCTGTCTTGCGTACACACGCACGCATATCTGCATTTCTTTTCATTCGTGTATTTTCGTATATCACTCTCCTGTTTGCTATTATATAGTTGATAAACGTGCTAAGAGAGATTTGCCGCTATTTCATAGTTTAAGAGTAAAGGTAATATAGTTAAAGTATAGACAAACACACAGCTGTGCCTGAGAGACAAGGCGAAGTCAGTGTGGTGCGCGGTAGATGATAAAGGATCATCTACATTGATAAACATATAAATTGTGTTACGGTGGATCTTTGCTTTGCGTACACGTGTCTCTAACAAAAGACTGAGACTTGCGTACGCAATCCAAGGGCCGACGCACGCAGCGTATATCACGCAGCGGAGCGTCCGGGTACGCCCACGTAACTCAAATCACAAGGTTTTTTTTTCGCTTCTCAACGCGATAAATAACGCAAGGCGATAAATCGCACAAATTTATTTTAAATTCGAAATTTAAATTAATAGATCCTTCTCCTAATTTGTAACACATCTGGTCTAAAGAGAAATTTCTGCGCAGAAATAGAAATAGAAACAAAAGTGTACATGTGGTGAGTGAGTGCGTTGTATACAATTTTACAGGTTGAACCACAAGAAAAGTCGAGTACTCGTGAGGTACATGCGTGTAAGTGACGTACACGGTGGCTAGGGAGGCATCCCTGGTTAAATATACAATTTGAGCATTAGAGTGTAGCAGACCAGGAGGTCATACTGTAACAGACCAGGAGGTCATAACAGACCAGCAGGTTCAGGTACAGCAGACAAGGAAGTCCGCTATACAGTCCACAGGCACAACACCAAGAAAGGGTTGGTGCAACACCCATATAGGCCATACAAGCTCTGGCTGAAGGAATTCGCAGCCGCAATTTTCGATTCCACTGGTCGCTCCGTACATAAGATTAGTTGCTTATGTGCTGAACGATTGTACCGCACGTAATTGTGTACATTAGTAAACCTGACCGGTACTATTTGTGTACGAAGGTCATAAACGCTATTTGTACATTCTAACGTGATTTGTGTAATTTTTTTTTATTTTAAGGGAAGTTCGCTGCTCACTCAGGAACTATCCAACAACCAATAGTTACTGGAAAGAGTAAGTGTTCTTCGGATCACCCTCACAGGTTCCAGTAAATAGAGGTTCAGGTCGCAGGGGCCCTGGGTCGAGTACGCCAGCACCATATCGGTGTGATCAGGTCGTATTGGTCGGCGTGGGCGAGTGAGTGGGGTACTCGGTAAACCGCCACCGTCAGCCTATTTTGAACATTTTGGTTTGCGTAAGGGTTGGCTGAATAAAGCAACACCTTCGAACTATGGGGGCCACTTGTTCAGGTAGGGGGCGATCAACCTCGGTTCGGGTTGATTCAGTGAACCGACCAGTCGGGTCGGCAAGATACGTGATGTGTGAAAAATACGGTTCACACACAGAGGTTTTATGTGATGAATGGGAGAGAATGACGGTACATGACGGGGAGAAATTCCCAAGAGTAGGTAGCTTCAGCACAGAAGTGTTAACGAATTTAAGGAGAAGGATATGTCTCATTAAATCAGCAAAGAGACGAATCAAGCATTATGATTATTTGCAGTTGTGGCAACAGGAGGGTGACATACAGAGAGGATTGGCTCAGGCGGCGGGATCTGGCTCAATCAGAAAACTGATAGCCACGGCCCCACCGCCACCATACATATCAGGAGAGAAATTGGTTGCGGAGAATGACGCACTAAGGTGTAACACACAAACACTTAGCAACTGTGTAAATGTTAAAGATAATGTTAACCAATTAACCAATGCAAGTATTAACCCGTGCAAGTTGTACCCTGTTTTGAACTTTCCTCAGGAGTGTGATCAAGAAGACGAATCGGCACCAATTTCAGCGCTCTCTCTAGCAGCCACCATAGCAGAGACCACAGTAGGCACAGCTCCACCCACGAGATTAGTAACAAGGGCCCCTAGCGGAGGGATAGGTGAGGTCGTATCTACAGGTAAGTACGGCACCATACACTATGCTGAAGCCATTTCACCACAGGCTGTAGAACCCACACAGAGTGATATTGTTAGAGTTAATCCTGTTAGGGTAATAGCTGTTCCAAATGGGAAAACTGACACATCAGGAGTCACCCCTGTGAGGAACATTGCCATGTATAGCCCATTTTCCAGAATGGAATTAAGGACCATAGTGTCTGAATTCCCTGACCCTAGAAAAGACTTAGTTGCCAGCCAAAAATACATCAGAGACCTAGGTAACACTGTAGAGCCCAACAACAAAGACTGGCAGATATTGCTGAGAGCATGTTTACCCTCCAATGTTGACGCAACTCAATTTTTAGCTGACTGTGGATTAGATCAGGATGTACCTCTTACAGATGTGTACAACAAAGACAATGTAAAAAGAATAAGCTTACAGTTAAAGGAGTATTTCCCAGCCGTAGTTAAATGGAACAAAATATTCTCCATTAAACAGAAGGAGTCAGAAACAGCTGCAGAGTATTTTCACAGAGCATTATCAGAAATGGCAAAATACACAGGCATAGAGGACATTAAAACAAACATAAACCATCGAGAAGTAGCAGTATCGGTACTGATGGATGGTTTAAAAGAATCATTAAAGACTAGGGTACAGACCACACAACCATGTTGGCGAGGTCTGTCTGTGGCTACTTTGAGAGAGGCTGCTATTGATCACGATAGGAACATCACCAGACACAGGGAACAACAAGGTGATAAATTAATGGCCGTAAGTATACAGGCCCTGACCACAAGGCAGCCTTTGTTTATACCACCAAACCCTGTGGGTAAGTCAAATGTGGTTACTTGTTATTCTTGTCATAAACAGGGACACATGGCACGAGATTGTAGAATGAAGAATTCACGAAATTCATACCAACCCCCTAGACAACGACACGACACACGACATTGGGAACAAGGTCCGCAGAAACGGAGTTATGAGCCACATACAGGGGAAACAAAAAGATACCCCCCGAACAGAGACTGGCACGCCTCTGGTAGTTCCCAATTAACTCCGTCACAAGTAGTTGCTGCCAGCGGGATTCAGGGAGGTCACCATACCCAATAGGGGTGTGGCCATACCTGTAATCTGCAGCCAGTAAAATTGATTGCAAGCCTTGGAAGTGAACCAGAAATTGCAATCAATGTAGCTGGTAAATCATTAAACTTTCTTGTAGACACAGGGGCGGCCAAATCAGTGATAAATTCGACAGTGGGCATGAGAACCACTGGTAAGACAATTCCAGCTATAGGGGTAACGGGAGTAGTCCAGCACTACCCTGTTAGCAAACCAGCCGAGATTACAGTAGGGCCGTTACATACCAAGCATTCCTTTTTGCTGGCTGCATCGGCACCGACCAATCTCCTGGGTAGAGACTTATTGTGTAAAATGGGGTGCGTCATTTATTGTACTCCTGAAGGTGTATTCTTGGACATACCTGAGAATCACGCTCAGGAAGTACGAGACATGTTAGACTCCCCGTCAAAATTAATGTCACATACCATTATGACAAATAGGATTCCCTCCCAAGTAGAAGAAATGACATCTCAGATACCAGAGTCACTTTGGACAAAAGATGGACAGGACACTGGATTAATGGCAAACGTAGCTCCGGTAGTTGTACAAGTAAAAGATGGTAGGATAGCTCCAAAAATCCCACAGTACCCTCTGAAGCCAGAGGTGGAGTTAGGAGTGTATCCCGTAATAGAGCGCTTGCTACAACAGGGCATTCTGGTAAGAACGTCCAGCACTGCCAATAGTCCCATCTTCCCTGTGAAAAAGAGTGGGGGGAGGGGTTACAGGCTAGTGCAAGATCTAAGGGGGATTAACAAAATAGTTGAGTCAGTTCCCCGTAGTGCCAAATCCAGCTGTCATACTAATGCAAATCCCTCCCACTGCGAAATTTTTCACTGTTATTGACCTCTGCTCCGCTTTCTTTTCGGTACCTCTGCACCCTGACAGTCAATATTTGTTTGCATTTACATACAGAGGAGTCCAATACACATGGACTCGATTACCACAAGGATTCATAGATAGCCCAAGTATATTTTCTCAGGCTTTGCATGATTGTTTACAGTCTTTCCAACCAGTGAGTGGATCAGTATTAATACAGTACGTGGATGATCTACTACTGTGTTCTGATTCATTGGAGGCATCCCTGAAGGATACGAAACAGCTCCTGTTTCATCTTTCAGACACAGGACACAAGGTTTCCAAAGACAAGTTGCAATTATGCCAAACTAAGGTAAAATATTTGGGACACTGTTTAACACAAGGACTGAGACACCTGACCGCTGATAGAATTCAAGCAATTAGAGACATGACTCTGCCACAAACCCAGCAACAGATCAGAACATTTTTAGGAATGTGTGGGTATTGCCGTAATTGGATCCCAGGGTTTTCCATTTTAGCGTTACCTTTGCAGGAGATGGTCTCCTCAAACAAACCTGATCGGATTTCGCATACAGACGAGTCTGAGGCAGCATTTGAGAGACTTAAACAGTGCCTAACGCAGGCACCAGCATTAGGTATGCCGGACTATGGGAAACCCTTTGAACTATACGGAACAGAAAGTGCTGGTTGCGCGGCAGGCGTACTAACCCAAAAGCACGGTGATGCCGGCAGGCCAGTAGCATATTACAGCGCTCAGCTAGACACGGTAGCGCGATCCCTCCCCACATGCTTGCGAAGCATTGCTGCGATAGCATTGCTAGTAACGAAAAGCGAAGACGTCGTGCTAGGTCACAACCTCACAATTCATACACCACATGCAGTGTCAGCCTTGTTAAATTCTGCCCAAACCAGGCACGTCTCATCAGCGCGGTTTACAAGATGGGAATTGGCACTAATGGCCCCCGTAAACATCACCATAAGGAGATGCAGTGCATTAAATCCTGCAACATATCTCCCAGGTGTGCCTGGACAGGCACAAAGGGTGGAGGATGAGAGTGGTGGGGAAGGAGGATTTAATACAAAGGAAGACACTCATGATTGTATGGAATATTTGACCCAAAATTTTACCGCAAGGCCTGACATCAGTGACAACCCACTGGAAGATGCAGAACTTACGTTCTACACGGACGGTAGTTGTCATAGACAGTCAGACTCGGGAGACTTGTGTACTGGATACGCAGTCGTAGATGACCAAGGCACCATAGAAGCGGAACCGCTAGGCCCACCTCACTCAGCCCAGGTTGCTGAACTGGTCGCCCTAACCAGAGCATGTGAATTGGCTAAGGGAAAATCAGCCAATATCTACACCGATTCTAGATACGCATTCGGGGTAGTCCATGATTTCGGAGCCCTATGGCGCCTCAGAAATTTCATGACGGCAGCTGGTACACCGGTAGCGCATGCAGCTCACATAAAAAGGCTTCTAACAGCGATACAGGAACCCGACAGAGTGGCTGTTATCAAATGTAAAGCACACACATATAGCCAAGACCCAATATCACTTGGTAACAGCCGAGCAGACGAAGCGGCTAAATTAGCAGCTGCTACCCCCAGACAGACAGACACCACACAATTGATGGTATTTAATACCATCAACACACAGAAGTTGTGTGAAATGCAAAATTTGTGTTCCACACAGGAAAAGGCAGTCTGAAAGGCAAAGGGATATGGCCAGGAGTCCTCAGGACTCTGGACGGATGGACATGGTAAACCAGTGGCCCCCAGAGCATATCTTCCATGTTTGGCTGAAGCAGCTCACGGGCTGACTCATCTAGGCAAGGAAGGGATGTGCAAGTTGGTAAGAGCATATTGGTGTGCCCCAGGATTCTCATCTCATGCGAGTAAAAGGGCAATGTCATGCCTTACCTGTCTGAGAAAGAACATCGGAAAGGCAATACCTACAGAACCATCTCATATCCCACCTGCCGGCGGCCCTTTCCAGGTAATACAGATTGACTTCATTCAATTACCCCCTTGTCGAAATTTGAAATATGTACTTGTTTGTATAGATGTTTTTTCAAATTGGGTCGAAGCATTTCCGGCGGCCACAAATACCGCTATGTTTACTGCTAAGAAAATTGTGCAGGAATTTGTATGTAGATATGGTATCCCTAGAATTATCGAAAGTGATAGGGGTACCCATTTTACAGGTGATGTTTTTCAAGGAATGTGTAAATTGATGGGAATTGATAGCAAGCTGCACACTCCATACCGTCCACAGGCGAGTGCGAAAGTGGAAAGAGTGAACAGCACTATTAAAAATAAACTGAGTAAAGTGATGGCAGAGACAGGATTGACATGGCCAGAAGCTTTACCCATTGTACTGTACAGCATCAGAACCACTCCCAGGTCCCCTCTTAATCTGTCTCCCTTTGAAATCTTGTTTGGTCGACAACCGCATGTTATGATTAACCCTCAGGATGATTTGAAGTGTAACAATGAAGTGACTGTAAAATACTTGATTAACATGAGTAAGCAGTTAAGGAATCAAAATGATAATCTGAAGTTAGTGATTCCTGATTTACCAGATAGTAATTGTCATGACATTGAACCTGGGGATTATGTAATGATACGGAATTTTCTACGCTCAGGTTGCCTTATTGACAGATGGGAAGGACCATACCAGGTCTTATTGACTAGCACTACAGCATTGAAGGTTGCTGAGAGAGAGACTTGGGTTCATTCGTCCCACTGTAAGAAGGTCGTTGATCCAGAGAAGTTCTGTGATAAGGAACAGATGGTAGAGGTTGTATCACTAGAGTGTCTGTTCCAGGACTAAGGCGGCACCTGAGCATCGAGAACCACAAGATCAAAAGCAGTTGTCGATCCCCTGTTCCCTTTTATTGTTTTTCTCCAACTTCCCATCCCCTCTCCCTCAAATTATTTTTTTTCCCCCTTCTCATTCTTCTCCGTTTCCTCCTACAAGATGGACTTGCCCCAAGAGACTGTGATCCGGATTTTCCTGTTGACCATGATGTTGACCAGAGCAGTCTGTTCCGGCGAGAGTACCATGGAGTTCGAGAGAGGTTCTGGAATGGGTTCTGATGACAGAAATGGAGGCGTAGTTTTCCGAGAACAACATAATCAACAAGCAAAGGCGAGTATCAGAAAACGATCCGATAGCATTGACCATAGAAGGAATTGTGAAGGATTGTTAGCTGAAGAAAACTGTATCTGTCGGCTTTGTAACAATGTCATTGAGGATGGGTGCATAAAGAAATGCCAATCCAGTTTTAATATCCATATGGACCGGCATCCATTGAGTGACTATCACTCTTTAGTGGGTAGTGTGTTAAATAAAACAGATTGTTGGGTATGCTCTCAAGTACCTCAAGGTCATAGCAAATCAGGGCTAGTACCATTTCCTTTAACGTTAGGGGAGGTACTTGAGTTAAGTGGTGGGAGACCGGTGGACAGGAGGTTTAATATCTCCAGTCCTCCTAGTTTGAAGCTCCACCAATACCATGTGGATAGGTCCCTATTATGTTTTAACATCTCCAATCCCCGAAAGCCGGGAAATTGGGAAGTGTCATGGAGTAATCAAACCATGACCTTTTCACACAGAGCAGATAGAATGCCTACAGATACAGAGCTTATACGCCACATAGCCAGTAGAGGAAAATCTTTCCGGTATAGGTATACCTTAGGAAATAGGATTACGAGAGTTGGAGAGGTATCACCAGGATACTGTGCACATATCGTACAACCTGATACGTGTACTAAGCAGATGGAAGAATTAGGGTTAGGAGATTTCACATGGAAGGTGTGTAATATGGTTATGTCCTACTCCGTCCCATATGTTCTCCCCGATGATGCATATTTCATATGCGGGAGAAAGGCGTATAAGTGGCTTGCCCCAAACTCTGAAGGATTGTGTTATATTGGAAAAGTACTGCCTGAAGTAATGACTGTATCACATGACAAAATGAAAGACATACACCGTGTTGCCCAAACTCCTTACACTCATACTCATTACGAGCACATCGTTAAACGGCACCTGATAGAAAGAACAGAGCACCCGGCCTCTGACATGATCAGTGAATCCACCGGGATTCAATTCTTAATCGCGTTAGATATCACTCACACCGCTAGAGGAGTGTTGAATTATAAATACATTTCTGCGCTCGCCAATTTGTTAGATAATATCACTGAAATGTATGATGACACGTTTAGGTATACTGGAAGGGAACTTCAGGCTTACAAAACAGAACTAGTTCAGCATAGAATGGTTCTTAATTACCTCACAGCAGTAACAGGCGGATATTGTGTCACACTGGCAACACAATACGGCGTGAAATGTTGCACATATATTACGAATAGCACCGAGGACCCGGTCGAGGTCATAGACCAAAAGATGGACGATATTCTCCAACTAAAGTGGGAATTTCGCAGAAGACACAATCTCACCCTTGCTGCTGTGAGTAATGAGCTGACTGGTTGGGTGTCATGGTTGAACCCGCGAAATTGGTTCTCCGGTTTGGGAGAATGGGCCCAAGGAGTTATAATGGATGTTGGGAAGTTTCTCCTATGTATCTTAGGTGTTATCATAACGATTGGTTTGATATTTAGATGCGGTCAGGCTTTAATGAGGTGCAATCGTCGTACTAGGGTAATGAGTTTAAGGAGTGAGGAAACTGTAATTCCAATGGACTTGATTTACGACCCAACGGTAGAAACAATGATGTAATGAAAATGCGATTATACGGTCCGTTTCTTTCACCTGTTTTTCCGTTTCCTCCAAGGTAAAAAGACCCACTTGGACGAGGAATTTGATGAGCCGATATACAGACAACAGATGGATTAAAGAAGAAGTTTTGACAACCTGATACACAGATTTTTGATGAACTATGCCATGGATCCCCAGTTTCCCTAGAAATTTTAAAATTACGCTAGCCCAACACTTTTGTAAATCTATGGACATTGACAGCTTTTGCTCGCACCTTATGCGCAAAAGCACAAAGAAGACTGCATTCAACAGACACCAAACAAGACCTCAATCGACGAATGTACATTTACCTGACATAGAATACCACCGCATTTACCGTAATTATGTCTTTTCTTCATTTCTACAACCCTCAGGTAATGACACACATAGTCGATAGGGAATACAGGCACAGATATCAGCAATCACATATCTCCCCCATTCATGTATCATCAACTAAAATGTGCTCCCCCATTTTGTTACAACCAAAGCCGAAAAGGGCTCGGTAAAGTTTGACAGCCCATCCACAGACCCGTACCCCGGGATAAGAAGGAATTCAAATGTATACTTCGCAATACCTCGAAGCTTGATTTAAAACACGTACGGCACGATGATACATGACCCCCAAGCACGGATTCATACACACATGCTTCTGCTATCTCACTAGGTCATACCCTTTTCCTACCTTCTCCTCTCCTCCCTTACCCAACCATGTAAATGTATTAACCCCTAACATATATTTTTCTCTTTTTGAAATGTTTTCAGGAAGTGGCAGTTATTGTTGACTGCCAAAGGGTGGACTGTCAAAGTCAGAAAAATATCTCTATGCACACTACCATATTTGCACCTCACACAGGTCCGTGCTGCGCATGCGTACGCTCTCCCGTACGTGCGCATACTCACAGTCGCGGGCACCCGCAGGCGCACGGTATGCGTATTTACGGTAGAGTTTATGTGATCGTAGCGTGCGACTCAATCATTACATATTTTCACTATATAATGTATTTTTTAGATCATGGTCCCTTTGATAGATTCTGAAAGTTTGGTTAATATAGAATGTTCATGAACAGAGAAATCCCTCTTTGTTTGATACGAAGGGTCAGACAGGAGTAATACAGTGGTGTTTAGTATCCATCGGAAGAATATGTAATTAGAAATATTCCGGTGTTGGTTTGAAGCAGATCAATTGCTCGTGCGAATAGTTATGGACATAAGAAGTTTATGAACATTTACTTTATTTGCACTTTATTACCCATGCGGCGGGAAACCCAGTTTCTCTATCGTCCTAGTGGATGCTGGGGTTCCTGAAAGGACCATGGGGAATAGCGGCTCCGCAGGAGACAGGGCACAAAAGTAAAGCTTTCCGATCAGGTGGTGTGCACTGGCTCCTCCCCCTATGACCCTCCTCCAAGCCAGTTAGATTTTTGTGCCCGGCCGAGAAGGGTGCAATCTAGGTGGCTCTCCTAAAGAGCTGCTTAGAAAAGTTTAGCTTAGGTTTTTTATTTTACAGTGAGTCCTGCTGGCAACAGGATCACTGCAACGAGGGACTTAGGGGAGAAGAAGTGAACTCACCTGCGTGCAGGATGGATTGGCTTCTTGGCTACTGGACATCAGCTCCAGAGGGACGATCACAGGTACAGCCTGGATGGTCACCGGAGCCTTGCCGCCGGCCCCCTTGCAGATGCTGAAGTAAGAAGAGGTCCAGAATCGGCGGCAGAAGACTCCTCAGTCTTCTAAAGGTAGCGCACAGCACTGCAGCTGTGCGCCATTTTCCTCTCAGCACACTTCACACGGCAGTCACTGAGGGTGCAGGGCGCTGGGAGGGGGGCGCCCTGGGAGGCAAATGAATACCTATTTTGGCTAAAAATACCTCACATATAGCCTCCGGAGGCTATATGGAGATATTTAACCCCTGCCAGAATCCGTTAAGAGCGGGAGACGAGGCCGCCGAAAAAGGGGCGGGGCCTATCTCCTCAGCACACAGCGCCATTTTCCCTCACAGAAAGGCTGGAGGGAAGGCTCCCAGGCTCTCCCCTGCACTGCACTACAGAAACAGGGTTAAAACAGAGAGGGGGGGCACTAAATTGGCGTTAGAAATATATAAAAAAGATGCTATAAGGGAAAACACTTATATAAGGTTGTCCCTATATAATTATAGCGTTTTTGGTGTGTGCTGGTAAACTCTCCCTCTGTCTCTCCAAAGGGCTAGTGGGTCCTGTCCTCTATCAGAGCATTCCCTGTGTGTGTGCTGTGTGTCGGTACGTGTGTGTCGACATGTATGAGGACGATGTTGGTGAGGAGGCGGAGCAATTGCCTGTAATGGTGATGTCACTCTCTAGGGAGTCGACACCGGAATGGATGGCTTATTTAGGAAATTACGTGATAATGTCAACACGCTGCAAGGTCGGTTGACGACATGAGACGGCCGACAAACAATTAGTACCGGTCCAGACGTCTCAAAAACACCGTCAGGGGTTTTAAAACGCCCGTTTACTTTAGTCGGTCGACACAGACACAGACAGGGACACTGAATCCAGTGTCGACGGTGAATAAACAAACGTATTCCTTATTAGGGCCACACGTTAAAGGCAATGAAGGAGGTGTTACATATTTCTGATACTACAAGTACCACAAAAGAGGGTATTATGTGGGATGTGAAAAAACTACCGTAGTTTTTCCTGAATCAGATAAATTAAATAAAGTGTGTGATGATGCGTGGGTTCCCCCCGATAGAAAATTATGGGCGGTATACCCTTTCCCGCCAGAAGTTAGGGCGCGTTGGGAAACACCCCTTAGGGTGGATAAGGCGCTCACACGCTTATCAAAACAAGTGGCGGTACCGTCTATAGATAGGGCCGTCCTCAAGGACCAGCTGACAGGAGGCTGGAAAATATCATAAAAAGTATATACACACATACTGGTGTTATACTGCGACCAGCGATCGCCTCAGCCTGGATGTGCAGAGCTGGGGTGGCTTGGTCGGATTCCCTGACTAAAAATATTGATACCCTTGACAGGGACAGTATTTTATTGACTATAGAGCATTTAAAGGATGCATTTCTATATATGCGAGATGCACAGAGGGATATTTGCACTCTGGCATCAAGAGTAAATGCGATGTCCATATCTGCCAGAAGATGTTATGGACACGACAGTGGTCAGGTGATGCAGATTCCAAACGGCACAAAGGTGTATTGCCGTATAAAGGAAGAGGAGTTATTTGGGGTCGGTCCATCGGACCTGGTGGCCACGGCAACTGCTGGAAAATCCGCCGTTTTTACCCTAAGTCACATCTCTGCAGAAAAAGACACCGTCTTTTCAGCCTCAGTCCTTTCGTCCCTATAAGATCATATCTGCCCAGGGATAGAGGAAAGGGAAGAAGACTGCAGCAGGCAGCCCATTCCCAGGAACAGAAGCGTTCCACCGCTTCTGACAAGTTCTCAGCATGGCGCTGAGACCGTACAGGACCCCTGGATCCTACAAGTAGTATCCCAGGGGTACAGATTGGAATGTCGAGACGTTTCCCCTTCGCAGGCTCCTGAAGTCTGCTTTACCAAGGTCTCCCTCCGACAAGGAGGCAGTATGGGAAAAAATTCACAAGCTGTATTCCCAGCAGGTGATAATTAAATTACCCCTCCTACTACAAGAAAAGGGGTATTATTCCACACTATATTGTGGTACTGAAGCCAGAAGGCTAGGTGAGACTTATTCTAAAAAATTTTTTGAACACTTACAAAGGTTCAAATCAAGATGGAGTCACTCAGAGCAGTGATAACGAACCAGGAAGAAGGGGACTATATAGTGTCCCGGGACATCAGGGATGCTTACCTCTATGTCCCAAATTTGCCCTTCTCACTAAGGGTACCTCAGGTTCGTGGTGCAGAACTGTCACTATCAGTTTCAGACGCTGCCGTTTGGATTGTCCACGGCACCCCGGGTCTTTACCAAGGTAATGGCCGAAATGATGATTCTTCTTCGAAGAAAAGGCGTCTTAATTATCCCTTACTTGGACGATCTCCTGATAAGGGCATAGTCCAGGGAACAGTTGGAGGTCGGAGTAGCACTATCTCGGATACTGCTACAACAGCACGGGTGGATTCTAAATATTCCAAAATCGCAGCTGATCCCGACGACACGTCTGCTGTGCCTAGGGATGATTCTGGACACAGTCCAGAAAAAGGTGTTTCTCCCGGAAGAGAAAGCCAGGGAGTTATCCGAGCTAGTCAGGAACCTCCTAAAAACAGTGCATCATTGCACAAGGGTCCTGGTAAAAATGGTGGCTTCCTACGAAGCAATTCCATTCGGCAGATTTCACGCAAGAACTTTTCAGTGGGATCTGCTGGACAAATGGTCCGGATCGCATCTTCAGATGCATCAGCGGATAACCCTATATCCAAGGACAAGGGTGTCTCTCCTGTGGTGGTTATAGAGTGCTCATCTTCTAGAGGGCCGCAGATTCGGCATTCAGGATTGGATGCTGGTGACCACGGAGCCCAGCCCGAGAGGCTGGGGAGCAGTCACACAAGGAAAAAATTTCCAGGGAGTGTGATCAAGTCTGGAGACTTTTCTCCACATAAATATACTGGAGCTAAGGGTAAATTTATAATGCTCTAAGCTTAGCAAGACCTCTGCTTCAAGGTCAGCCGGTATTGATCCAGTGGGAAAAACATCACGGCAGTCGCCCACGTAAACAGACAGGGCGACACAAGAAGCAGGAGGGCAATGGCAAAAACTGCAAGGACTTTTCGCTGGGCGGAAAATCATGTGATTGCACTGTCAGCAGTGTTTCATCCCGGGAATGGAAACTGGGAAGCAGACTTCCTCAGCAGGCACGACCTCCACCCGGGAGAGTGGAAACTTCATCGGGAAGTTTTTTCCACATGATTGTAAACCGTTGGGAAATACCAAAGGTGGACATGATGGCGTCCCGTCTGAACAAAAAACGGGACAGGTATTGCGCCAGGTCAAGAGACCCTCAGGCAATAGCTGTGGACGTTCTGGTAACACCGTGGGTGTACCAGTCGGTGTATGTGTTCCCTCCTCTGCTTCTCATACCTAAGGTGCTGAGAATTATAAGACGTAGAGGAGTAAGAACTATACTCATGGCTCCGGATTGGCCAAGAAGGACTTGGTACCCGGAACTTCAAGAGATGCTTACAGAGGTCTTATGGCCTCTGCCGCTAAGAAGGGACTTGCTTCAGCAAGTACCATGTCTGTTCCAAGACTTACCGCAGCTGCGTTTGTCGGCATGGCGGTGGAAAGCCGGATCCTAAGGGAAAAAGGCATTCCGGAAGAGGTCATTCTTACCCTGGTCAAAGCCAGAAAGGAGGTGACCGCACAACATTATCACCACATGTGGCGAAAATATGTTGCGTGGTGTGAGGCCAGGAAGGCCCCACAAAGAAATTTCAACTCGGTCGTTTCCTGCATTTCCTGCAAACAGGAGTGTCTATGGGCCTCAAATTGGGGTCCATTAAGGTTCAAATTTCGGCCCTGTCGATTTTCTTCCAGAAAGAATTGGCTTCAGTTCCTGAAGTCCAGAAGTTTGTCAAGGGAGTATTGCATATACAACCCCCTTTTGTGCCTCCAGTGGCACTGTGGGATCTCAACGTAGTTCTGGGATTCCTCAAATCACATTGGTTTAAAACCAGTCAAATCTGTGGATTTGAAGCATCTCACATGAAAAGTGACCATGCTCTTGGCCCTGGCCTGGACCAGGCGAGTGTCAAATTGGTGGTTTTTTTCTCAAAAAAGCCCATATCTGTTTGTCCATTCGGACAGGGCAGAGCTGCGGACTCGTCCCCAGTTCTCTCCCTAAGGTGGTGTCAGTGTTTCACCTGAACCAGCTTATTGTGGTGCCTTGCACCTACTAGGGACTTGGAGGACTCCAAGTTGCTAGATGTTGTCAGGGCCCTGAAAATATGTTCCAGGACGGCTGGAGTCAGGAAAACTGACTTGCTGTTATCCTGTATGCACCCAACAAACTGGGTGCTCTTGCTTCTAAGCAGACTATTGCTAGTTGGATGTGTAATACAATTCAGCTTGCACATTCTGTGGCAGGCCTGCCACAGCCAAAATATGTAAATGCCCATTCCACAAGGAAGGTGGGCTCATCTTGGGCGGCTGCCCGAGGGGTCTCGGCTTTACAACTTTGCCGAGCAGCTACTTGGTCAGGGGCAAACACGTTTGCTAAATTCTACAAATTTGATACCCTGGCTAAGGAGGACCTGGAGTTCTCTCATTCGGTGCTGCAGAGTCATCCGCACTCTCCCGCCCGTTTGGGAGCTTTGGTATAATCCCCATGGTCCTTTCAGGAACCCCAGCATCCACTAGGACGATAGAGAAAATAAGAATTTACTTACCGATAATTCTATTTCTCGGAGTCCGTAGTGGATGCTGGGCGCCCATCCCAAGTGCGGATTATCTGCAATACTTGTACATAGTTACAAAAATCGGGTTATTATTGTTGTGAGCCATCTTTTCAGAGGCTCCGCTGTTATCATACTGTTAACTGGGTTTAGATCACAAGTTGTACGGTGTGATTGGTGTGGCTGGTATGAGTCTTACCCGGGATTCAAAATTCCTCCCTTATTGTGTACGCTCGTCCGGGCACAGTACCTAACTGGCTTGGAGGAGGGTCATAGGGGGAGGAGCCAGTGCACACCACCTGATCGGAAAGCTTTACTTTTGTGCCCTGTCTCCTGCGGAGCCGCTATTCCCCATGGTCCTTTCAGGAACCCCAGCATCCACTACGGACTCCGAGAAATAGAATTATCGGTAAGTAAATTCTTATTTTCCCTCCCACCTGAGCTGTTGGAAATAGTCACAGCCCACCTGTATGAATCAACCTATGACCTTTTGTTATAATGCGAGGAGGAATTCCTGTGTCCAATGAACAATGAGATTGTAGGGACCATTGAATTGCATTGTGTGTGGGGCATAAATAGAAAGGCCGATCACATCCAGCTCTCACTCTTCAACGGTTATCATTGCTGAAAATCGGGAGCTGGATGTCCAGAGGCGCATGCGATCGTTTCCTTTGTGCGTAAGTTTTTCTCCGTAATCATACTGTTTCTCTCTTGTTATTATGGGCCATATCTTTCTCTCTTTTCTCTTTCTCTCATTTTTCTCTTAAACTTAATTGTATTGTATTTACTGTGTAGTTACCTGGTTAGTTAGTCTATGTTATATTGTAGTGTATGATTTGTATTTGTATTAATTCTTTTGCAAGTATATCATTCAAAATATATATATATTAGGCGTTGGACCCTAAGCCCAGGTATCTGTGTATTTCTTATAGAGTTAAGTATTCTCAGAGCGTCTGTGACGCTCAAACTGCTTTTAAGCTAGTAAGGTTATACTGTGTTGCATTTACACCATATCACTACACAAAGGGTTTACTGCATAATACACTGTTTATGGTTTAGATATAAAGGTTTTACATTGTGAGCGTATGCGCCGCTGGTGATCTCCTCGTGGTCTCGAGCGGTCGCATCGCTATAGCGAATCATTACGGTAGTCGGCAGCCAATAGCGTGCCTGCCAGTGATCTCTTGGCCGTGAGCGAACGTAACGCTTGAGCGTCTCGACCACGGCTAAGCGATTGTTACGCAACGTGCGTACCCTTACGGTACTTCATACGTAGTTAGCGTACAGTGTTCTTAGACCTCATAAAGGGTATTATATAAGATAAATAATCTGCTTTAACAAAAGACACTGGCCCTCATTCCGAGTTGTTCGATCGCAAGCTGCTTTTAGCAGCTTTGCACACGCTAAGCCGCCGCCTACTGGGAGTGAATCTTAGCTTCTTAAAATTGCGAACGAAAGATTCGCAATATTGCGATAAGACATCTCTGTGCAGTTTCTGAGTAACTCGAGACTTACTCGGCATCTGCGATCAGTTCAGTGCTTGTCGTTCCTGGTTTGACGTCACAAATACATCCAGCGTTCGCCCAGACACTCCTCCGTTTCTCCGGCCACTCCCGCGTTTTTCCCAGAAACGGTAGCGTTTTTTCACACACTCCCATAAAACGGCCAGTTTCCGCCCAGAAACACCCACTTCCTGTCAATCACATTACGATCACCAGAACGAAGAAAAAGCCGTGAGTAAAATTCCTAACTGCATAGCAAATTTACTTGGCGCAGTCGCAGTGCGAACATTGCGCATGCGCACTAAGCGGAAAAACGCTGCGATGCGAAGAAATTTACCGAGCAAACAACTCGGAATGACCCCCACTGTTAAATGAAGAACTTGTTAGCGATGTTTAAAGACACTTGTATGAAGAACTTGTGAGCGATGGTGAAAGACACTGAAGAATTTGTGAGCGATGGTGAAAGACACTGTTGTATGAAGAACTGGTGAGCGATGGTAAAGGTCACTGAAGAATTTGAGAGCGGTGTTTGAAGACACTATTAACTGCACTGCCAAGAACCACGCTGGTTGCTGGGTACTCTGGAAACTCGGCTGCTGAAAGACACCCTGAAACGCTGGGAGCACTGGAGTACAGCCGCTGGGAGACACACGGTGAACAGGAGCACTGGCATCCACCTTAGAGGATAGACGATACTCAGGCACCGGGGCTTTGCCCGGCGTCTGGTTTTGAATTCCCCGCCTTTTCGCGATTGGTGGAGCGGGTAGGTGACGTCAGCCGCTTTCCACCCCGTGACGTCGGACGTCACGACAGCGCCCACGCTCCAGGGAACCGCCGGGAGCCGCGCCAGCCAGACGCCGGGACCCGAGGACCGCCCCGGAGGGAACGTCACGGGTAGCAGGTCGTGGGGCTTCCACGACACAACTTTGCCGTGCAGGTACATGGTCATCAGTGCACTTGTTTGTGCGCTTTTACAAGTTTGTTACTTTTGCGGCATCAGCATCTAGCTTTGGCAGTCTAGTGTTACAGGTGCCAACCAGCTCTCCCGCCCACGGGGGAAACACCGGTACGCCCCAAGAGTACTCCAGTGACCGCTAGTGGATGAAGAAGAGTGGATTTTGGTACTTACCAGTTAAATCCTTTTCTTTGAATCCATAGGGGTCACTGGACGCCCGCCCAGAACAGTTGTGGTAAGTTCAGTATATCTTATGGTAACACATTATCACCGGCTTGTTTCAATGTTGCTGTGATTGTTATCTATTTTCGTGTCAACTTTCAAGTTGTCTGTTATGTTATAATGTTATATGTAATTCTCCATTGTTCATCCTCTCTTTCGCTCCTGTTCGGCTCAATAAAAAACACTGAGGCATCTTGGGAGTATGGAGGGGGAGGAGGGTTACTAATTTAAATATTTAAATGTGCCTGTCCTGGTAACGCCATATCCATATCCCAAGAGTACTCCAGTAACCCCTATGGATTCAAAGAAAAGTATTTAACAGGTAAGTACCAAAATCCACTTATCTCATACATTAGGAGCCATCAGCCCCTATTAGACCCCTGCTCTCCCCCTTACATTATGTCACTGTGTGTTACCAGCCCAGAGATCTGACCCATCTCTTCCACACACACTCTGGTGTAATAGATCAAGAGACATCAGCCCCTATTATACTCCTGCTGTCCCCCTCACATCATGTCACTGTGTGTTACCAGCCCAGAGATCTGGCCAGTCTCCTCCACACACACTCTGGTGTATCTCATACATCAGGAGCCATCAGCCCCTATTATACTCCTGCTGTCCCCTCACATCATGTCACTGTGTGTTACCAGCCCATAGATCTGACCAGTCTCCTCCCCACACTCTCTGGTGTATCACATCAGGAGCCATCAGCCCCTATTATACTCCTGCTCTCCCCCTCACATCATGTCACTGTGTTTTACCAGCCCATAGATCTGACCAGTCTCCTCCCCACACTCTCTGGTGTATCACATCAGGAGCCATCAGCCCCTATTATACTCCTGCTCTCCCCCTCACATCATGTCGCTGTGTGTTACTAGCCCAGAGATCTGACCAGTCTCCTCCCCACATTCTCTGGTGTATCTCATACATCAGGAGCCATCGGTGCCTATTAGTCTTCTGCTCATTGGTATTTCTCTAACGTCCTAAGTGGATGCTGGGGACTCCGTAAGGACCATGGGGAATAGCGGCTCCGCAGGAGACTGGGCACAACTATAAAGAAAGCTTTAGACTACTGGTGTGCACTGGCTCCTCCCACTATGACCCTCCTCCAGACTTCAGTTAGTATCTTGTGCCCGGCTGAGCTGGATGCACACTAGGGGCTCTCCTGAGCTCCTAGAAAGAAAGTATATTTAGGTTTTTTATTTTCAGTGAGATCTGCTGGCAACAGACTTACTGCAGTGAGGGACTAAGGATAGAAGAAGCGAACCTACCTAACAGGTGGTAGTTTGGGCTTCTTAGGCTACTGGACACCATTAGCTCCAGAGGGATCGACCGCAGGACCCGACCTTGGTGTTCGTTCTCGGAGCCGCGCCGCCGTCCCCCTTACAGAGCCAGAAGAGTGAAGAGGTCCGGAAAATCTGCGGCAGAAGACTTCGGTCTTCACCAAGATAGCGCACAGCACTGCAGCTGTGCGCCATTGCTCCTCATGTACACCTCACACTCCGGTCACTGATGGGTGCAGGGCGCTGGGGTGAGGGGCGCCCTGAGGGCAATATTACATACCTTGGCTGGCAAATATACACCATATATAGTCCCAGAGGCTATATAGGTGTAAATTAATACCCCTGCCAGAGTTTCAAAAACGCGGGAGAAGTCCGCCGAAAAAGGGGCGGGGCTAACCTCAGCACACTGGCGCCATTTTCCCTCACAGCTCCGCTGGAAGGAAGCTCCCTGGCTCTCCCCTGCAGTCTACAACTACAGAAGGGTAAAAAAGAGAGGGGGGGCACTAAATTTAGGCGCAGTATATATATATATATATATATATATATAAAGCAGCTATAAGGGGATATAATTCAGTTAGTCCCTGTATTATATAGCGCTCTGGTGTGTGCTGGCATACTCTCTCTCTGTCTCCCCAAAGGGCTTTGTGGGGTCCTGTCCTCTGTCAGAGCATTCCCTGTGTGTTTGCGGTGTGTCGGTACGGCTGTGTCGACATGTTTGATGAGGAGGCTTATATGGAGGCGGAGCAGATGCCTGTAAATGTGATGTCATCCCCTGCGGGGTCGACACCTGAGTGGATGGTGCTGTGGAAGGAATTACGCGACAGTGTCGACTCCTTGCATAAAAGGTTTGACGACATACCAAATGTGGGACAGCCGGCTTCTCAGCCTGTGCCTGCCCAGACGTCTCAAAAGCCATCAGGGGCTCTAAAACGCCCGCTACCTCAGATGGCAGACACAGATGTCGACACGGATACTGACTCCAGTGTCGACGACGATGAGACTAATGTAACTTCCAGTAGGGCCACACGTTACATGATTGAGGCAATAAAATGTGTTGCACATTTCTGATGTTACCCCCAGTACCACAAAAAAGGGTATTATGTTTGGAGAGAAAAAACTACCAGTAGCTTTTCCTCCATCTGAGGAGTTAAATGAAGTGTGTGAAGAAGCGTGGGCTTCCCCCGATAAGAAACTGGTAATCTCTAAAAGGTTACTAATGGCGTACCCTTTCCCGCCAGAGGATAGGTCACGTTGGGAAACATCCCCTAGAGTGGATAAAGCGCTCACACGCTTGTCAAAGAAGGTGGCACTACCGTCTCCGGATACGGCCGCCCTAAAGGAATCTGCTGATAGAAAGCAGGAGGCTATCCTGAAATCTATATATACACACACACAGGTGTTATACTGAGACCAGCTATTGCTTCAGCATGGATGTGCAGTGCTGCAGCTGCATGGTCAGATTCCCTGTCAGAAAATATTGATACACTAGACAGGGACACTATATTGCTAACCGTAGAGCATATAAAAGACGCACTTTTATACATGAGGGATGCACAGAGGGATATTTGCCGGCTGGCATCCAAAATTAGTGCAATGTCCATTTCTGCCAGGAGAGGGTTATGGACTCGGCAGTGGACAGGAGATGCAGATTCCAAAAGGCACATGGAAGTTCTGCCTTATAAGGGTGAGGAGTTGTTCGGGGATGGTCTCTTGGACCTCGTTTCCACAGCAACAGCTGGGAAGTCTACATTTTTACCCCATGTTCCCTCACAACCAAAGAAAGCACCGTATTATCAGGTACAGTCCTTTCGGCCCAATAGGGGCAAGCGGGTTAAAGGCGCGTCCTTTCTGCCCAGAGGCAGAGGTAGGGGGAAAAAAGCTGCAGCATACAGCCAGTTCCCAGGAGCAAAAGTCCTCCCCCGCTTCCTCTAAGTCCACAGCATGACGCTGGGGCTCCACAGGCGGAGCCAGGTACGGTGGGGGCCCGTCTCAAATATTTCAGCAATCAGTGGGCTCGCTCACGGGTGGATCCCTGGATTTTTCAGATAGTATCTCAGGGGTACAAGCTGGAATTCGAGACGTCTCCCCCCCGCCGTTTCCTCAAATCTGCCTTGCCAACCACTCCCTCAGGCAGGGAGGCAGTGTTACAGGCAATTCACAAGCTGTATTCACAACAGGTGATAGTGAAGGTACCCCTACTTCAACAAGGACGGGGTTACTATTTGTGGTACCGAAACCGGACGGTTCGGTGAGACCCATTTTAAATTTGAAATCCTTGAACACATATATAAAAAAATTCAAGTTCAAGATGGAATCGCTCAGGGCGGTTATTGCAAGCCTGGACGAGGGGGATTACATGGTATCACTGGACATCAAGGATGCTTACCTGCATGTCCCCATTTACCATCCTCACCAGGAGTACCTCAGATTTGTGGTACAGGATTGTCATTACCAATTCCAGACGTTGCCGTTCGGTCTATCCACGGCTCCGAGGGTCTTTACCAAGGTAATGGCCGAAATGATGATACTCCTTCGAAAGAAGGGAGTTTTAATTATCCCGTACTTGGACGATCTCCTGATAAAGGCGAGGTCCAGAGAGCAGTTGTTGGTCGGGGTAGCACTATCTCGGGAGGTGCTACAACAGCACGGCTGGATTCTAAACATTCCAAAGTCACAGCTGGTCCCTACGACACGTCTACTGTTCCTGGGGATGGTTCTGGACACAGAACAGAAAAAAGTGTTTCTCCCGGAGGAGAAGGCCAAGGAGCTGTCATCTCTAGTCAGAGGCCTCCTAAAACCAAAACAGGTGTCGGTGCATCACTGCACGCGGATCCTGGGAAAGATGGTAGCTTCTTACGAAGCAATTCCATTCGGCAGGTTTCATGCAAGAACCTTTCAGTGGGACCTGTTGGACAAGTGGTCCGGATCGCATCTTCAGATGCATCGGCTGATAACCCTGTCTCCAAGGACAAGGGTGTCTCTGCTGTGGTGGCTGCAGAGTGCTCATCTTCAAGAGGGCCGCAGATTCGGCATACAGGACTGGGTCCTGGTGACCACGGATGCCAGCCTTCGAGGCTGGGGGGCAGTCACACAGGGAAGAAACTTCCAAGGACTATGGTCAAGTCAGGAGACTTCCCTGCACATAAATATTCTGGAACTGAGGGACATTTACAATGCCCTAAGTCAGGCAAAACCCCTGCTTCAAAACCAGCCGGTACTGATCCAGTCAGACAACATCACGGCGGTCGCCCATGTAAACCGACAGGGCGGCACGAGAAGCAGGACGGCAATGGCAGAAGCCACAAGGATTCTCCGATGGGCGGAAAATCACGTGTTAGCACTGTCAGCAGTGTTCATTCCGGGAGTGGACAACTGGGAAGCAGACTTCCTCAGCAGGCACGACCTCCACCCGGGAGAGTGGGGACTTCATCCAGAAGTCTTCCAACTGATTGTAAACCGTTGGGAAAAGCCACAGGTGGACATGATGGCGTCCCGCCTAAACAAAAAGCTAGAAAGATATTGCGCCAGGTCGAGAGACCCACAGGCGATAGCTGTGGACGCTTTAGTGACACCGTGGGTGTACCGGTCGGTTTATGTGTTCCCTCCTCTTCCTCTCATACCAAAGGTACTGAGGATAATAATGAGAAGAGGAGTAAGAACTATACTCATTGTTCCGGATTGGCCAAGAAGAGCTTGGTACCCGGAACTTCAAGAAATGTTGTCAGAGGACCCATGGCCTCTGCCGCTCAGACAGGACCTGCTGCAGCAGAGGCCCTGTCTGTTCCAAGACTTACCGCGGCTGCGTTTGACGGCATGGCGGTTGAACACCGGATCCTGAAGGAAAAGGGCATTCCGGAGGAAGTCATTCCTACGCTGATTAAAGCTAGGAAAGAAGTAACCGCAAACCATTATCACCGCATATGGCGAAAATATGTTGCGTGGTGTGAGGCCAGGAAGGCCCCAACGGAGGAATTTCAGCTAGGCCGTTTCCTGCACTTCCTACAGTCAGGGGTGACTATGGGCCTAAAATTGTGTTCCATTAAGGTCCAGATTTCGTCTCTATCGATCTTCTTCTAGAAAGAACTAGCTTCACTACCTGAAGTTCAGACTTTTGTTAAGGGAGTGCTGCATATTCAGCCCCCTTTTGTGCCTCTAGTGGCACCTTGGGATCTCAACGTGGTGTTGGATTTCCTAAAGTCACATTGGTTTGAGCCACTGAAAACCGTGGATTTGAAATATCTCACGTGGAAAGTGGTCATGTTGTTGGCCTTAGCTTCGGCCAGGCGTGTATCAGAATTGGCGGCTTTGTCATGTAAAAGCCCTTATCTGATTTTCCATATGGATAGGGCAGAATTGAGGACTCGTCCCCAGTTTCTCCCCAAAGTGGTATCAGCGTTTCATCTGAACCAACCTATCGTGGTGCCTGCGGCTACAAATGACTTGGAGGCTTCCAAGTTGTTGGACGTAGTCAGGGCCCTGAAAATCTATGTTTCCAGGACAGCTGGAGTCAGAAAGACTGACCCACTCTTTATCCTGTATGCGCCCAACAAGTTGGGTGCACCTGCTTCAAAGCAGACTATTGCTCGCTGGATCTGTAGTACGATTCAGCTTGCACATTCTGCGGCTGGACTGCCGCATCCTAAATCGGTGAAAGCCCATTCCACAAGGAAGGTGGGCTCTTCTTGGGCGGCTGCCCGAGGGGTCTCGGCTCTTCAACTTTGCCGAGCAGCTACTTGGTCGGGGTCAAACACGTTTGCTAAATTCTACAAGTTTGACACCCTGGCTGAGGAGGACCTAGAGTTTGCCCATTCGGTGCTGCAGAGTCATCCGCACTCTCCCGCCCGTTTGGGAGCTTTGGTATAATCCCCATGGTCCTTACGGAGTCCCCAGCATCCACTTAGGACGTTAGAGAAAATAAGAATTTACTCACCGGTAATTCTATTTCTCGTAGTCCGTAGTGGATGCTGGGCGCCCATCCCAAGTGCGGATTGTCTGCAATACTTGTATATAGTTATTGCTTAACTAAAAGGTTATTGTTGAGCCATCTGTTGAGAGGCTCAGTTGTTATCATACTGTTAACTGGGTATTGTATCACGAGTTATACGGTGTGATTGGTGTGGCTGGTATGAGTCTTACCCGGGATTCAAAATCCTTCCTTATTGTGTCAGCTCTTCCGGGCACAGTATCCTAACTGAAGTCTGGAGGAGGGTCATAGTGGGAGGAGCCAGTGCACACCAGTAGTCTAAAGCTTTCTTTATAGTTGTGCCCAGTCTCCTGCGGAGCCGCTATTCCCCATGGTCCTTACGGAGTCCCCAGCATCCACTTAGGACGTTAGAGAAATACCAATGAGCAGAAGACTAATAGGCACCGATGGCTCCTGATGTATGAGATACACCAGAGAATGTGGGGAGGAGACTGGTCAGATCTCTGGGCTAGTAACACACAGTGACATGATGTGAGGGGGTGAGCAGGAGTATAATAGGGGCTGATGGCTCCTGATGTGATACACCAGAGAGTGTGGGGAGGAGACTGGTCAGATCTATGGGCTGGTAAAACACAGTGACATGATGTGAGGGGGAGAGCAGGAGTATAATAGGGGCTGATGGCTCCTGATGTGATACACCAGAGAGTGTGGGGAGGAGACTGGTCAGATCTATGGGCTGGTAAAACACAGTGACATGATGTGAGGGGGAGAGCAGGAGTATAATAGGGGCTGATGGCTCCTGATGTGATACACCAGAGAGTGTGGGGAGGAGACTGGTCAGATCTATGGGCTGGTAACACACAGTGACATGATGTTGTGCCCAGTCTCCTGCGGAGCCGCTATTCCCCATGGTCCTTACAGAGTCCCCAGCATCCACTACGGACTACGAGAAATAGAATTACCGGTGAGTAAATTCTTATTTTTTACATCTAGGAGCACTAATAGAACGGTATTAGAGTGTGAGAGCTTCCTTAATTTATGGGGCTGGAAGGCTTGAACCCTTTCTAATGCGCATCTTTAAGCTCCTGTAAAAATACTGTACATGAAAACTAGACAGGGATGACTAATCCCACATCTTACTTCGGGTTAGATATTATAACTATATAATAAATCATGTTATATGATAGATCATATGTTATACCAAATTCCTGTGCCGAGGTGATATTCTGTGTCGGCTGTGATCCAGTGCTGGGGTGATATTCTGCGCCGGGAGGTCACATTTTTGACACCGCGGTCATGTTCAGCTTTGTCCACCAGACCACGATGCAGTAAAGAGCCTTTGGCCCATAACTAGTTGTGAGGGTACTTAACACCAGGGAGCTCCCATGTTACCTCTGGCCTGCAGAGTTGGTGCCGGTTATTTGGAAACCTCCAGTGGAACCTCCCTTAAATATAGCTGCTTAGAACTTTCAGTCAGTGGTAATGACACCAGTTGAACCAATATCACCCATCTGATAGCACATTTGGAGTGGTGGTGTAAAAAGTTTTGGCAGCAAAGTGATTAAAGACTTGCCTCACAGCGAGACGACCTTTCTGGAGAGAGACAACCAGTATATAATGAGTAGGTAGCCTTCTGTCTTACTGGTACAGCTGCTGGTTACTTTTCAGTTTCCCCTCCTCACACATTGATACTAAGGTCAATCAGACCTGTACGTGTTTTTTGTCTATAATCCTCACTAAAACATTCCCTTATTTGCTGAAAACACTGGTACAAGGTCCATTACTGCCGCGGATGTCTGCAGAGAGCGACCCAGTGATCACGGCTAAAGGATAATCTTCCCAGATATAGATAAGAGACAGTCGTGGCTCAGATGTCTCCTATCACTACAGTTTCCCTAAAGAGGGCACCTATCTATTGCGCTGTAAGTGATGCGGCCCCAGTTCCCCCATTTTCTCTTACGTCCTAGTGGATACTGTGGTTTTGTACTTTAGTACCATGGGGTGTAGGGATTCATTCCGAGTTGATCGCACGTAGCAACTTTTTGCTGCCTGTGCGATCAACTAGACCCCGCCTATGGGGGAGTGTATTCCTGCATAGCAGGGCTGCGAACGATTGTGCAGCCCTGCTATGCAAAAACAATTTCCTGTAAAAGAAGATCAGGGTAAGCGTTACTTGCCCTGTGCGATCGATCCAGCGATGCTGGTCCAGGAATTGACGTCAGACATCCGCCCTCCAAACGTCTGGACGCTTGCGTTGGACTCACCACTTCCTGAAAATGGTGAGTTGCCGCCCGGTCCTGCCTTCCTCCTGTCAATCTTCTTGCGGTCGCCGCTGCGACCGCTTTCTTCGCTAGCGGCGTCTGAGGAAGCGCAGTGTGCGATCGGGTCGGAATGACCCCCATAGATCGGGTCCACTGGAGCCTGGCACTTTAAAACTTTTAGTGTGTGTATGTGTGTGCTGGCTCCTCCCCTCTATGCCCCTCCTACCAGACTCAGTTTAGAAAAATGTGCCCAAGGAGCCGGGTGCACTTCTCTGGAGCTCCAGAGATTCTTTCTTTAAATTTAATTTAGTTTTTATTTTTAGGTAGCTCTGCTTGGCAGACAGACTACCTGCTTCGTGGGACTTAGAGGGGGGACCGAACCAACCTCCTGAGGGTTAATGGTTCGTAATCCCAGTTGACAGGACACTGAGCTCCTGAGGTGCTGATCACACATCGTTAGTATGTGTGCCCACACTAGCAGCTAGCCGCCACCCCCTAACAGATGTCGAAGACCAGGTGTGGTGAGTGTTACACCGGGGCCCCGGTGCAGTTTAGCGGCATGTCACGCAGCGGTCACCGGCCCGGGGCTGCGGTGCCCGCCGTGGACGAGACTGCCTCAGGGCTATTAGCCCCGTAGTGCTCACTGTCATCTAAGGCTTTGTGTGGACTGATGAAAACATTTCTGATGTGTTTTACACTTGTGGCCACTATAATCTTGTGAGGGACCGCACACCATTGCAAGGGACGGAGTTTCCCGGAGCGGGACCAGCGGCGGGAGGGCGCCATTACCTGCTGCTGCGGATCATCAGGGCTGCATGCACGCTGCTCCTCCAGGACCCAGCTGTTACAGACGGTTTAAACTGTTACCAGGGGGTCATAGTCAGGGGGGAGCACGCCAGCAGTAGCGCCACTGCACTTATATCACATACACTTATTTTCACACATTGTGCTGCTGTATTCTGTGTGCTGGGTCCGCTCCTCAGTGTCACTCGTAAGGGCTCTCTAGGGTCTGTGTGGGGTGTTGGACAAAGGGGCTGTGCTGTGGTTTTACTGCATAATGTCTGTGGACATGCTTATGTGTGCTGCTTGTAATTCTACCCCATCTTCAGCGGGGTCACTCATGCTTGAGCAATGTTCCTTACGTCCCCAGGGGTCCAGCTCACAGGCACCTGACTGGTTAGATAGCTTTAAGAGCATGATTCACAATGTCAGTCCTGAACTAGCTGCAGCTAAAAGAGAGAGAGAGAGACAGGTGTTGAAACACTCCATTGATTGTGTGACTAAGGCAGAAGATTCCAGGAAGGCTTCTCAGCCCCCCTCTAGTGGCTTCCCATAAACGCTCACTGCCACAGGTTTTTCCAGTCTGATTCTGATCAGCCAGATGTGGATGATGATGATATAGATGTGGACAGCTCTCTGTCCCCTGGGATGGAGGCTCTCATTTTTGCTGTAAGGGAGGTCCTCCACATACTGGATCAGGAGGCGGAACCAGATGAGGAGTTATACTTTTATGTTAGACCCAGGAGTTCAGCTACGTTTCCTGTGTCTTAAGAGTTAAGGGAGGCCTGGTTAAACGGTGATAAAAAACCTCTGAGGAATCGAACATTTTTTATCTACCTTTCCCCTTCCAACTGAGGATAGGAAGGTCTGGGAAAACCCCCCATCAGTCGATACATCTGTATCCAGACTGTCTAAGAAATTGGTACTACCTGTCCCTGTATCCCTGAAGGAGCCTGCTGACCGTAAAATTGAGACAACGCTCAAGGCAATTTATACAGCAGCAGGCGCAGCACAGTGCCCCACAATAGTTTGTGGGTGAATCTCCAGGGCTGTGGTAAAGTGGTCTGCTAATGTTATTGATGGTTTAGACTTTACCCCGGGATGAGGTCGTTACTCTGTTGCAACATATACAGGATGCTGCAAATTTTATGAGCGAGGCTATTAAGGAGTTGTGTAAGATAAATGTCCGCACTACTGCTATGGCTGTCTCAGCACGCAGAGCTCTGTGGTTACGTCAGTGGGCGGCAGACGCTGATTCCAAGAAGGGTGTAGAAAATCTTCCCTTTACAGGTGATGCCTTGTTTGGAGACTAATTAAATAAATGGATCTACCAAGCAACGGCGGGTAGGTCTACCTATCCGCTGTCAGCTGCACCACCTGCTGGACGTTCTTACACCGGACCATCCTTACAGTCCTTTCGTGTGGCAAGGTTCAGAGGCAGGGGCCGAGGGGTCTTCGCTACTTCCAGAGGAGCTCATGGTAAGTCCCGTAAACCTGCACCTGCTGTCTCCCTGGATCAGACCACTGGATCCCCTGCCGATAAGCCTTCTGCGTGACTGTTGGCCCCAGCAACAAGGTGACTTTCAGGTAGGTGCTCGCCTTCAACACTTCGCCCACGTGTGGGCGGAGTCCTGCAGGGATCCTTGTCGAGGGACCTCATTTCCCACGGATACCGGCTGGAATTTTCAAACACTCCCTCCTCTCAGGTTTTTCAAGTCGGGCTTACCAGCTTTACCCACAGCAAAAGTTACCTTACAAGGGGCTATTCAAAAAGTTTTGCAGACAGGGGTGGTAGTTCCTGTACCTCCTCCGTTACGCAACAGGGGTTTTTACGTCTTTTTGTCGTTCCCAAGCCAGACGGTTCGGTGTGCCCCATCTTGAATCTGAAGTCTCTCAACCCGTATCTGCGGGTGTTCAAATTCAAGATGGAGTCTCTGAGGGTGGCAGTATCCGCTCTGGAGGAGGGGAAGTTCCTGTAGTCTCTGGATGTCAAGGATGCTTACCTACACATTCCCATGTGGCCCCCTCATCAGGCTTACCTCAGGTTCGCCATTTTGGACTACCATTTCCAGTTTCAGGCCTTACCCTTTGGATTATCCACAGCTCCGAGGGTCCTCACCAAGGTCATGGCGGAGATGATGATGCAGCTGCGCATTTTGGGTGTGAACATAGTGCCCTATTTGGATGATCTCCTGATAAAGGCTGTGTCCAGGGAGTGTCTACTGCATAGCATCGATCTGACTACTCGCCTACTCACGGATCATGGGTGGATCCTAAATTTTCTGAAATCTCACCTGGAATCGACCCAACGTCTTCAGTTCTTGGGAATGATACTGGATATGGTGTTTCAAAAGGTGTTTCTCCCGATGGACAAGGCCTTGACTATCCAGGCTATGGTCCGCTCTGTACTCTGTCCTTGCAGGGTGTCTGTACATCTTTGCATCAAATTAATGGGCAAGATGGTGGCTGCTTACGAGGCAATCCAATACGGCAGGTTTCATGCCCGACCATTTCAGCTGGATCTGCTGGACAAATGGTCGGGTTCTCACCTGCATATGCATCAGGAAGTGACCCTATCTCCGAAAGTCCGGATTTCTCTTATATGGTGGCTTTAAATTCCTCACCTGATAGAGGGCAGAAGTTTCAATATCCACTCGTGGATTTTACTAACAACGGATGCCAGCCTCCGGGGTTGGGGAGCGGTGACCTAAGGGGTCCAATTCCAAGGGTTATGGTCAGTTCAGGAATCTGCTTTACCGATAAACATCCTGGAACTCAGGGCAGTTTACAGTGCTCTTCTACAAGCCTCCCATATCCTGAAGGGTCAGGCGATCCAGGTTCCATCGGACAACGCAGCGGTGGCGTACATAAACCGACAAGGGGGAACAAGAAGCAGAGCGGCGATGCGAGCGGTGTCAAAATCCCTCCTCTGGGCGGAGGCCAACGCAAGGGCCATCTCAGCCATATTCATTCCATGAGTGGACAACTGGGAATCAGACTTCCTCAGCAGGCACAACCTCCATCCGGGGGAATGGGGCCTACATCTCCAGGTGTTTCAACAGTTAATTCACCGGTGGGCCTGTCCGCAGATAGATCTGATGGCTTCTCGTCTCAACAAGAAGCTATGCCATTACTGTTCCAGAACAAGGGATCCGCAGGCTGTAACAGTGGACGCACCAGTTTGCGTACCTGTTCCCTCCTCTACCGCTGATCCCAAGGGTGCTAAAAAGGCTAAGAAGGGAAGGCGTTCTGGCAATTCTAATTGCTCCAGATTGGCCTCAACTTGTGTGGTACTCGGATCTCCTGGCCATGGTTCTGGAGGATCCCTGGCCTCTGCCACTCCAAGACGATCTTCTTCAGCAAGGTCCGTTCGTCTATCCAGACATGCAGCGGCTACATTTGACGGCTTGGAAGTTGAGAGGGAGATTCTAGCGAGAAAGGGTCTTCCCTCCCGGGTTATTTCCACCATGGTCCAGGCCAGGAAGATGGTTACATCAAAATATTATCATCGTATCTGGAAAAAGTTTGTTTCCTGGTGTGAAAGTAGGAAGGTTTCTCCCGTGGAATTTAGAATTGGTAGTTTTCTACTTTTCCTTCAAGCGGAAGTGGATATGGGCCTACGTTTAGGCTCCATCAAAGTACAGATTTCGGCGCGCTCTATGTTCTTCCAGAAACAACTTGCCATGATGCCTGAAGTACAGACTTTCATGAAGGGTGTTCTGCATATACAACCGCCCTTTGTGCCTCCCACGGCTCCGTGGGACCTCAATGTGGTTCTGTCCTTTTTCCAATTGCTTTGGTTTGAATCCCTTACATAGGGTGGAGTTAAAATTTCTCACCTGGAAGACTGTGATGTTATTGGCTTTGGCGTCTGCCAGACGTGTCTCTGAATTAGGGGCCTTATCCTGTAAGAGCCCTTATTTGATTTTTCATGCAGACAGAGCGGAACTTAGGACCCGTCCTCAGTTTTTGCCGAAAGAAGTGTCAGCTTTTCATGTAAATCAGCCTATTGTGGTTCCGGTGTTGTCTGACGCTTCCGTTGGTCCTGAATCCTTGGATGTGGTCAGAGCTCTGAAGGTTTATGTGTATCGGCTCTACAGTTGTGCCGAGCTGCGACTTGGTCTGGTTTTCGAACACGTTTGTTAAATTCTATAGGTTCGATACCTTGGTCAAGGATGACCTTCAGTTTGGTCAAGCGGTTTTACAGGGGTCTCAGCACTCTCCCACCCGTTTGGGAGCTTTGAGACTTCCCCATGGTATTAAAGTACAAGACTCCAGTATCCACTAGGACGTAAGAGAAAATAGGAATTTAATACCTACCGGTAATTCCTTTTCTCGTAGTCCGTAGTGGATACTGGGCGCCCGCCTCAGTGCTTCATTCCTCCTTACCTGTGTAAGTATTTGGTTGGACAGACGTTGAGGTCCCGTTATGTTGTTAGGATAGCCGTGCTATCCAGGTTAGGTTGGTGTTGCTATCTTCTGTTCTGGTTAGCATCCTCCTTACGTTCATGGTTGTGTGTTGGCTTGTTGCCTCACCGCTGTTGTATTGTTCTCTCCATGTTATGTCTGTTTCCTCTGGCTCAGTTTTCCTAGACTGAGTCTGGTAGGAGGGGCATAGAGGGGAGGAGCCAGCACACACATGCACACTAAAAGTTTTAAAGTGCCAGGCTCCAGTTGACCCAATCTATACCCCATGGTACTAAAGTACAAGACCCCAGTATTCACTACGGACTAGGAAAAATAAGAATTTACTTACCGATAATTCTATTTCTCGGAGTCCGTAGTGGATGCTGGGGTTCCTGAAAGGACCATGGGGAATAGCGGCTCCGCAGGAGACAGGGCACAAAAAGTAAAGCTTTAGGATCAGGTGGTGTGCACTGGCTCCTCCCCCTATGACCCTCCTCCAAGCCTCAGTTAGGATACTGTGCCCGGACGAGCGTACACAATAAGGAAGGATTTATGAATCCCGGGTAAGACTCATACCAGCCACACCAATCACACTGTACAACCTGTGATCTGAACCCAGTTAACAGTATGATAACAGCGGAGCCTCTGAAAAGATGGCTCACAACAAATAATAACCCGATTTTTGTAACTATGTACAAGTAATGCAGATAATCCGCACTTGGGATGGGCGCCCAGCATCCACTACGGACTCCGAGAAATAGAATTATCGGTAAGTAAATTCTTATTTTCTCTATCGTCCTAGTGGATGCTGGGGTTCCTGAAAGGACCATGGGGATTATACCAAAGCTCCCAAACGGGCGGGAGAGTGCGGATGACTCTGCAGCACCGAATGAGAGAAACTCCAGGTCCTCCTTAGCCAGGGTATCAAATTTGTAGGATTTTACAAACGTGTTTGCCCCTGACTAAATAGCCGCTCGGCAAAGTTGTAAAGCCGAGACCCCTCGGGCAGCCGCCCAAGATGAGCCCACCTTCCTTGTGGAATGGGCATTTACATATTTTGGCTGTGGCAGGCCTGCCACAGAATGTGCAAGCTGAATTGTATTACACATCCAACTAGCAAAAGTCTGCTTAAAAGCAAGAGCACCCAGTTTGTTGGGTGCATACAGGATAACAGCAAGTCAGTTTTCCTGACTCCAGCCGTCCTGGAACCTATATTTTCAGGGCCCTGACCACATCTAGCAACTTGGAGTCCTCCAAGTCCCTAGTAGGCGCAAGACACCACAATAAGCTGGTTCAGGTGAAACACTGACACCACCTTAGGGAGAGAACTGGGGACGAGTCCGCAGCTCTGCCCTGTCCGAATGGACAAACAGATATGGGCTTTTTTGAGAAAAAAAACCACCAATTTGACACTCGCCTGGTCCAGCCAGGTCCAAGAGCATGTTCACTTTTCATGTGAGATGCTTCAAATCCACAGATTTGACTGGTTTTAAACCAATGTGTTTTGAGGAATCCCAGAACTACGTTGAGATCCCACAGTGCCACTGGAGGCACAAAAGGGGGTTGTATATGCAATACTCCCTTGACAAACTTCTGGACTTCAGGAACTGAAGCCAATTCTTTCTGGAAGAAAAATCGACAGGGCCGAAATTTGAACCTTAATGGACCCCAATTTGAGGCCCATAGACACTCCTGTTTGCAGGAAATGCAGGAATCGACCGAGTTGAAATTTCTTCGTGGGGCCTTCCTGGCCTCACACCACGCAACATATTTTCGCCACATGTGGTGATAATGTTGTGCGGTCACCTCCTTTCTGGCTTTGACCAGGGTAGGAATGACCTCTTCCTGAATGCCTTTTCCCTTAGGATCCGGCGTTCCACCGCCATGCCGTCAAACGCAGCTGCGGTAAGTCTTGGAACAGACATGGTACTTGCTGAAACAAGTCCCTTCTTAGCGGCAGAGGCCATAAGTCCTCTGTGAGCATCTCTTGAAGTTCCGGGTACCAAGTCCTTCTTGGCCAATCCGGAGCCATGAGTATAGTTCTTACTCCTCTACGTCTTATATAATTCTCAGTACCTTAGGTATGAAAAGCAGAGGATGGAACACATACACCGACTGGTACACCCACGGTGTTACCAGAACGTCCACAGCTATTGCCTGAGGGTCTCTTAACCTGGCGCAATACCTGTCCCGTTTTTTGTTCAGACGGGACGCCATCATGTCCACCTTTGGTAATTCCCAACGGTTTACAATTATGTGGAAAACTTCCCCATGAAGTTCCCACTCTGCCGGGTGGAGGTCGTGCCTACTGAGGAAGTCTGCTTCCCAGTTTCCATTCCCGGAATGAAACACTGCTGACAGTGCTATCACATGATTTTCCGCCCAGCGAAAAGTCCTTGCAGTTTTTGCCACTGCCCTCCTGCTTCTTGTGCCGCCCTGTCTATTTACGTGGGCGACTGCCGTGATGTTTTATCCCACTGGATCAATACCGGCTGACCTTGAAGCAGAGGTCTTGCTAAGCTTAGAGCATTATAAATTTACCCTTAGCTATATTTATGTGGAGAAAAGTCTCCAGACTTGATCACACTCCCTGGAAATTTTTTCCTTGTGTGACTGCTCCCCAGCCTCTCGGGCTGGCCTCCGTGGTCACCAACATCCAAAACTGAATGCCGAATCTGCGGCCCTCTAGAAGATGAGCACTCTGTAACCACCACAGGAGAGACACCCTTGTCCTTGGATATAGGGTTATCCGCTGATGCATCTGAAGATGCGATCCGGACCATTTGTCCAGCAGATCCCACTGAAAAGTTCTTGCATGAAATCTGCCGACTGGAATTGCTTCGAAGGAAGTCACCATTTTTTTTACCATGGCCCTTGTGCAATGATGCACTGATTTTAAGAGGTTCCTGACTAGCTCGGATAACTCCCTGGCTTTCTCTTCCGGGAGAAACACCTTTTTCTGGACTGTGTCCAGAATCATCCCTAAGCACAGGAGACTTGTTGTCGGGATCAGCTGCGATTTTGGAATATTTAGAATCCACCCCTGCTGTTGTAACAGTATCCGAGATAGTGCTACTCCGACCTCCAACTGTTCCCTGGACTTTGCCCTTATCAGGAGATCGTCCAAGTAAGGGATAATTAAGACGCCTTTTCTTCGAAGAAGAACCATCATTTCGGCCATTACCTTGGTAAAGACCCGGGGTGCCGTGGACAATCCAAACGGCAGCGTCTGAAACTGATAGTGACAGTTCTGTACCACGAACCTGAGGTACCCTTAGTGATAAGGGCAAATTTGGGACATGGAGGTAAGCATCCCTGATGTCTCGGGACACCAGATAGTCCCCTTCTTCCCGGTTCGTTATCACTGCTCTGAGTGACTCCATCTTGATTTGAACCTTTGTAAGTGTTCAAATTTTTTTAGATTTAGAATAGGTCTCACCTAGCCTTCTGGCTTCAGTACCACAATATAGTGTGGAATAATACCCCTTTTCTTGTTGTAGGAGGGGTAATTTAATTATCACCTGCTGGGAATACAGCTCGTGAATTGTTTCCCATACTGCCTCCTTGTCGGAGGGAGACCTTGGTAAAGCAGACTTCAGGAGCCTGCGCAGGGGAAACGTCTCGACATTCCAATCTGTACCCCTGGGATACTACTTGTAGGATCCAGGGGTCCTGTACGGTCTCAGCGTCATGCTGAGAGCTTGTCAGAAGCGGTGGAACGCTTCTGTTCCTGGGAATGGGCTGCCTGCTGCAGTCTTCTTCCCTTTCCTCTATCCCTGGGCAGATATGACTCTTATAGGGACGAAAGGACTGAAGCTGAAAAGACGGTGTCTTTTTCTGCAGAGATGTGACTTAGGGTAAAAACGGTGGATTTTCCAGCAGTTGCCGTGGCCACCAGGTCCGATGGACCGACCCCAAATAACTCCTCTTCCTTTATACGGCAATACACCTTTGTGCCGTTTGGAATCTGCATCACCTGACCACTGTCGTGTCCATAAACATCTTCTGGCAGATATGGACATCGCACTTACTCTTGATGCCAGAGTGCAAATATCCCTCTGTGCATCTCGCATATATAGAAATGCATCCTTTAAATGCTCTATAGTCAATAAAATACTGTCCCTGTCAAGGGTATCAATATTTTTAGTCAGGGAATCCGACCAAGCCACCCCAGCTCTGCACATCCAGGCTGAGGCGATCGCTGGTCGCAGTATAACACCAGTATGTGTGTATATACTTTTTATGATATTTTTCCAGCCTCCTGTCAGCTGGCTCCTTGAGGACGGCCCTATCTATAGACGGTACCGCCACTTGTTCTGATAAGCGTGTGAGCGCCTTATCCACCCTAAGGGGTGTTTCCCAACGCGCCCTAACTTCTAGCGGGAAAGGGTATACCGCCCATATTTTCTATCGGGGGGAACCCACGCATCATCACACACTTCATTTAATTTATCTGATTCAGGAAAAACTACGGTAGTTTTTTCACATCCCACATAATACCCTCTTTTGTGGTACTTGTAGTATCAGAAATATGTAACACCTCCTTCATTGCCCTTAACGTGTGGCCCTAATAAGGAATACGTTTGTTTATTCACCGTCGACACTGGATTCAGTGTCCCTGTCTGTGTCTGTGTCGACCGACTAAAGTAAACGGGCGTTTTAAAACCCCTGACGGTGTTTTTGAGACGTCTGGACCGGTACTAATTGTTTGTCGGCCGTCTCATGTCGTCAACCGACCTTGGCGCGTGTTGACATTATCACGTAATTCCCTAAATAAGCCATCCATTCCGGTGTCGACTCCCTAGAGAGTGACATCACCATTACAGGCAATTGCTCCGCCTCCTCACCAACATCGTCCTCATACATGTCGACACACACGTACCGACACACAGCACACACACAGGGAATGCTCTGATAGAGGACAGGACCTACTAGCCCTTTGGAGAGACAGAGGGAGAGTTTGCCAGCACACACCAAAAACGCTATAATTATATAGGGACAACCTTATATAAGTGTTTTCCCTTATAGCATCTTTTTTATATATTTCTAACGCCAAATTAGTGCCCCCCCTCTCTGTTTTAACCCTGTTTCTGTAGTGCAGTGCAGGGGAGAGCCTGGGAGCCTTCCCTCCAGCCTTTCTGTGAGGGAAAATGGCGCTGTGTGCTGAGGAGATAGGCCCCGCCCCTTTTTCGGCGGCCTCGTCTCCCGCTCTTAACGGATTCTGGCAGGGGTTAAATATCTCCATATAGCCCCCGGAGGCTATATGTGAGGTATTTTTAGCCAAAAATAGGTTTTCATTGCCTCCCAGGGCGCCCCCCTCCCAGCGCCCTGCACCCTCAGTGACTGCCGTGTGAAGTGTGCTGAGAGGAAATGGCGCACAGCTGCAGTGCTGTGCGCTACCTTAAGAAGACTGAGGAGTCTTCATGCCGCCGATTCTGGACCTTCTTCTTGTTTCAGCATCTGCAAGGGGGCCGGCGGCGAGGCTCCGGTGACCATCCAGGCTGTACCTGTGATCGTCCCTCTGGAGCTAATGTCCAGTAGCCAAAGAAGCCAATCCATCCTGCACGCAGGTGAGTTCACTTCTTCTCCCCTAAGTCCCTCGTTGCAGTGATCCTGTTGCCAGCAGGACTCACTGTAAAATAAAAAACCTAAGCTAAACTTTTCTAAGCAGCTCTTTAGGAGAGCCACCTAGATTGCACCCTTCTCGGCCGGGCACAAAAATCTAACTGAGGCTTGGAGGAGGGTCATAGGGGGAGGAGCCAGTGCACACCACCTGATCCTAAAGCTTTACTTTTTGTGCCCTGTCTCCTGCGGAGCCGCTATTCCCCATGGTCCTTTCAGGAACCCCAGCATCCACTAGGACGATAGAGAAAAAGGAATGACCGGTAGGTATCATATTCCTATTATTACTGGGATCTATTGGGATTGTTTATCTCTATAGAAATACAGAGGTATATCATCTCCAAGGCACTTCGGGGCAGATTCAGTTTTTTGCATAGGAACCCGTTCCAGTGGCTTCTATGCGTTACCTCAGGAAGACTGATTCTGCTCAAAGCCTATGGAGACGGGAGCCAAGTCAGCCCATCGTACATGGCAGAGAAATGCTTAACGCAAGCTGTCATCCAGCCTACATTGCTGAACTTGGGCCTTCCTGATCAGTGTGGTATGGCTGACCGGCGGTCAGGAGGCTGCCGGTCAGCATACCGACGCGGGGATCCCGGTGGGGAGGGCCAAGTGCAGAAAGCCCCTTGCGGGATCGGTGGCGGCCACTCTATGGGTGTACTGGACACCCACGAGTGGAAATAGTCCCTGTTGGTCGGCATAGTAAGGGGGCGGGATGTTGGTGGACCGTCGGTCTCATGAATACCACCCTTTCTGATGTATCGCTGTCTGCTCGTACAGACATATCCTTGCGTTGTAGACCAGAGTTTCATGAAGTCAAGATGTGTTGGAAAGTTCACATCCCTGTGAATTGGATCCCCTGAGTACTAGTTCAAGTAAATTACCTACTTGTCAAATATAGAGTCCATCCTCACTGGACTGGCTGCGCTCTCTAACGTGCTCTTTATCTTTGTTCTTGGGGTGTCTCGTGATGAGCAGAATTTAGTGTCCTGCACAGTATTGGTACAAATGTGCGCCTCACTGTAAATACCTAGTGGGTAATATAGCAGCTTCAAAAGCTGCTACATAAATGTTATTACCCAGAATTCCAGTCTCCTGCCGGAATGGCTTATTTATGAAAACTAGAGACCACACAAACATCACAGGGATCACATTATACCCTACCACATACAGTGTCACAGATCTGCCCTCTCACACTGCCGGGGATGCAGGGACCTTAGACATACAGTGTCATAGATCTGGCCCTGCACACTGCTGGGGATGTGGGGACATACTTTGTTCTGTGTCTTTTAGGAATGTCTTAAAAATCAAACACTATTGATAGCCATTATCCTGTCACAAAGAAAATGTGTGTCTCCTACAGATGGAGCCAGTAACAGGGATTCCCCAGAGAGATTTCCCCGTCCTCTGTATTCCCAGGACTGTACAGAGGGGAATCATAGGACCCCACAGGAGAATCAGGTAGGTGGGATTCAGGGTATCTCCAAATACCAAAGTGATTGTAATTATATGAGCTTCAGATCTACTGTGTTTGTCACTGATTTTCTTTTTACTCTCTGTTAATGAAATCGGACATTATTAGTGTTTATTGTTTGGTGTGTTAATTAGGGTGGAGATCTGACTATTATTAAGGTGGAAAATTCAAAGGAGGAAGAAGAGATGAGTGTAACTGATAATAAGGTAGTGGTTATAAAGGAGGAAGAAGAGATGAATGTGACTGATAATAAGGCAGAAGACAAAGATGGAGAAGAAGAGACGTATGTGACTGATAATAAGGTAGTGGTTATAAAGGAGGAAGAAGGGACGTATGTAAAGGTAGTAGTTATAGAGGGAAAAGAGACATTTGACTGATACAGAGATAGAGGAGGAGACATATGTGACGGGTGATCAGCAGTGTTAGGACGAAGAAATCCCTACATATATCAGCACAGATGAGTAATAATCTCTTATTCCAGAAATGCCAGAGAAATTAATGAAATCTTGTGTATTAGTGCTCCATATGGACAAGCCGCCAACTGTCAATGACACACAGTGAGGAAAACATGTCCAAAGCACATCACCATAATTACACTCCATTAATGTATAGAAAGTCTTAATGGAAATATATGTAATTTTTTCAAAAATTTTTTTAACATCCCCAAAAAGAGCCTTTTGCAACCTACTCCCATCATTTTGGTGCCTTTCTGAGAGCGTTGCATGAAATTTCAAACTATGCAGATGGATTCCCTGTAATAGATTTGGTGGCTTCCAGGCAGTACAGCAAAATACAGTCTATTCTAGGGACCAGGATGCAGCCCTAGTATATGCACTAATGCTTCCGTAGGAGCTTCAGCTGATGAATCTCTTTACTCCTCCCCCGATACTCCTTTGGTGCCAAAGAAAGTGAAAAGAGAACAAGTTCTAGTAGTTCTCATTGCCCTACATTGGCCAAGTAGAACCTGTTAGTCTGATCTGCTGTGCATGGCAGACGGGCCCTTTTCTGGGGATACGGTCATTGGGTCGACAGTCCTTAGGTCGACCACTATTGGTCGACATGGTCACTAGGTCGACATGGTCACTAAGTTGACGTGCGTTTTTCACGTTTTTTTTCTTCATTTTTTGAAATTTTTCATTATTTACAATCCACGTGGACTACGATTGGAAATAGTAACCTTGCCGGAAGCATAGCGAGCGAAGCGGTGCACTAATCAGGGTTCCCCATCACTTTACAAAGAAAACGAAACCCAAAAAAGTTTTAAAAAAGACTCACGTCGACCCTTTCCCATGTCGACCTAATTACCATGTTGATCTAGTGACCATGTCGACCTAATGCATGTCGACCTAAGTGTGGTCGACCTAATGACCCATACCCCTTTTCTGCATCAGTACATTTTATAGGCTGGATTTGAGCTATTACTGATGCAGGCTCTTGAGATAAAAGATACCATGATAAAGGGTTGAAAACCACTTTCTGCTCAGTGCTTGTATAGGTTCTGGAGGACCTACTGTACGTATGTCATTTGATGTGAGCATAGTGGTGCACTTTCGTCCTCCTTCCAACTGCCTCCTATGTACAGTCTGGGTTAGAGTTGGGTCTACGCTTGAGTTGTATGAAACTAAGTAAAGAAAGGGGACACCTGCACTTTTAAAGGAAATTAACGTTCATTCTGGAGGGTAAGACTTTTGTGTAAGGAGTTTTGCGTATTCCGCCTCCATACGTTCCTCCATTGGGACGATGGCATCTGAACCCGTTTTGTTTTTTGCACTGTTCTCAATTTGAGCCATTGGAGACTGTAAATTTGTGGGTTTTTTATATGAAAATGGTCCTCATAGCTGCCACTTCAGCCAGATCAGTTGCAGAATTGGGGGTCCTGCCTTGCAAATCTCCTTTTCTAGTCTTATGGTGATAGTACCGTGTTACGGGCTAACCCAGGGTTTCAGCCCAAAGGATTAGCCTATGTCGCTTAATAGTTACATTACTCTTTCAGTTGTGGCTGGAACAGTCAAGATTTACCCCGGTAGGACTGCCATAATGCAGACAGCTCATCATGTTTGATGCACAATAGAAGCATTTGTCTAACCCAGTGGTTCCCAAACTTTTTGGAATCACGGCGCCCTATAGTATCAGAATTTCTTTTCACAACACTCCTAGGCCAAGAGTTTCTTATTGAGAAATGTAGAAAATGTTTTTAATATTAATTAAATTGTGTTTATATGTCATCCTTAGGGTCAGTTATGTGATGAGGGACAGGATTCACTTCTGTGTGTCCACATATTTTATGATTGGCAGCCACCAGCACTTGGTTTGTCTATTACATGGACCATAAAGAATTTGAATTGGTCCTGAACCACCAACCCAGGGCACCCCTGCAAGTGTCCCGAGTCATTCCCAGGGTGCCACGGCACATCGTTTGAGAACCACTGGTCTAAGCAAACTATAGCCCAGTGGATTAGATGGGCCATTCAGCAATCATATTCTGGCGCTGGGCGGCCCATTTCAGCCCAGATATCGGTTCATTCCACCAGATTAGTTGCTAGTTCTTGGACAGCTATTTGGGTGCTGAGGCAGAGAAGGTGTGTCAGACAGCCATTTGGTGTGTTGCCCATATTTTGACCACGTTTTTTACGGTTTGTGCATTATGATGGAAAGAGAGAAACATAATTTTTATTACTTACAGCTCAATGCACTTTTCTGAGTCCACCAGTAGGGGACACTGTGCTCCCTCCTAGACTTACTGAGCTTCTCTTGTTAGTGATCTGTCTTGCTTACACCCTATCCTATGGAGTGTTGGAACTTGAAAAGAGAGGAGGGGTAGAGAGGGGATGAGCTTTATACTTTTTCATATGCAACCTTTTAAGTGCCAGCTCCTGCACCCCCGGCACAATCCCATGGGGGCAGCGACCTATATGGGCTCGGACAGATGGGTCTAGCAGTAAGTAATCTAAATACTGTTACTGCTGTATTGCAATACCTTTTTAAGGTTGGTTAACATAAAAGAGATGACTCGATCCTGTTTTCCCTGGTATCTGGTTGAATGGTGGGCGTTCATTAGGTCAACACAATTTCAACATCAGAAAATCGACATGCTTCAAACTGTCGGCAGGTCAGCATCCTCAAACTGTCAACAGATTCACAATATGGACATCTGAAATCTTATGTCGAAAGTTTTAGGATGCCGATGGTTATGGTTAGGCACCGCCAGGAGGTATTGGGTTAGGCTGCGGAGGAGAGGTCAAGGTTAGTGATAGATGTAGGCGGATAAATACTCACCGGCACGCTGCAGTATCAAAGCTCCACACCGGAAGTCATGGTGTGCCGGGACCAAGTAAGAAAACACTGGAGCCGCTGCTGGGAGAAACTACAAAACTGGGAGACCACCAAGGACGGTTTGTCGACAGTTCATCATGTCGACATACAGTATCATCCGGGTAAACCTGTTGAACCTCCACATGATGACTGTCAACAAGTCATACCACACCCGTTTTCCCTAATATGCTATGGGTTGCATAGTGCACACACATTTTCTAATCGCATATACACAATGTACAGTACTCGGGGAGATATACTGTCACAGCGCACCGGACACTGGCTTATACTTACCGTGCATGGCAGCACTGCGGTCCCAGTCTGTGGTGGGCAGCAGGGGGAGACTCGCTGCTCCCGGCTCCCCTCCTCCGGCTGCAGCATCTATGTACACAGGCGGCTGCTACCCCCATATGGACGCATGCGCTGTGTCAAATTTTAAGAGACAGACGCGCCAAGCGTGACATCACGTTTGGAGCGAGTTTCAAATCTCCTCCCTATAAATGGGAGTCTCTAAGCGTATAGGCTCTAATACCTTGCTCCAGCGTTAGCCTTGTGCTTCCCAGTGTTCTGCTTTCCTGTGCTCCATTCCTGGATCCTGACTTCTTCGTGTTCCGTTCATGGTTCCTGCCTTCCTTCCTTCCCTGTGCTCTGTTCCCGATTCTTGCCATCTTAGTGTCTCTCTCAGGGGGTCCCTGGTGAACTCCACGCCTCTGTACTGAGGGGTAAATGTATGAAGCAGTGATAAGAGTCGAGAAATGAGCCAGTGGAGAACCAATCAGCCGCTCTGTATAATTTTATAGTATGCAAATTATAAATGTTACATCAATGCTGATTGGTTGCCATGGGCAACTTCTCCACTGGCTCACTTCTCCACTTATCACTGCTTCATACATTTACCCCTGTGTCTCAGTCAGTTCCATAGTACGAGTTAACATCCATCACACCCTTCCGTGAATTGTGACAATAATGTAGAGAAAAATCACTGTTCCCTATGTTGTTTGTAAGCATCTTAACGATTTTGGTGTCACCTTACAATTGTATGGCTACAAAAATCGGCTAGATCAGGCCTGTGGCTCTCCAACTGCTTTGAAACTACACATACCAACATGCCCTGCCACGTTTTACCATGACCTAATTGCAAAACTGTGGCAGGGCATGTTGGGACTTGTAGTGTCACAACAGCTGGAGAGCCACAGTTTGGCCAGGCCTGATCTAGATGTATAAAAAAAAATTAAAGAACTCAATTGCTTATCGGTTGTTGTTTTTTTTTTCTTCACATATCGGCATGTATTAACTGCGGTGGCTGCTGGGGAACAGGCTGTGCATGGGAGATCTTGTGCATGCCCATATTCTATATCTCCATTTATGAAATCAGACATAATTGTTGTATTATTTAGGGTGAGTACCTGACTGAAATTAAGGTAGAACCTATGGAGGAAGAAGAGACGTATGTGAGGGGTGATCAGCAGTGTAACGAGGAGGAAATCCCTACAGATATCAGCGCAGGTGAGTAATAATCACTTATTACAGAGAGGAGTCACATATTCTCCTTGTTCTGTCACTACAGCAGCCTCTTATCCTACACCCTCAGTACAGACTAATGAGGACAATTTATCTGGGCAGTGGGGGTGTCAGGAGCCATCAGCCTCTATTACACTCCTGCTCTCCCCCTCACATCATGTCACTGTGTTACCAGCCCAGAGATCTGACCAGTCTCCTCCACACTCTCTGGTGTATCTTATACATCAGGAGCCATCAGCCCCTATTATACTCCTGCTCTCCCCTCACATCATGTCACTGTGTGTTACCAGCCCAGATATCTGACCAGTCTCCTCCCCACACTCTCTGGTGTATCTTATACATCAGGAGCCATCAGCCCCTATTATACTCCTGCTCTCCACCTCACATCATGTCACTGTGTGTTACCAGCCTAGAGATCTGACCAGTCTCCTCCCTACACTCTCTGGTGTATCTCATATATCAGGAGTCATCGGCCCCTATTATACTCCTGCTCTCCCCCTCACATCATGTCACTGTGTGTTACCAGCCCAGAGATCTGACCAGTCTCCTCCCCACACTCTCTGGTGTATCTCATACATCAGAAGCTATCAGCCCCTATTACACTCCTGCTCTCCACCTCACATCATGTCACTGTGTTACCAGCCTAGAGATCTGACCAGTCTCCTCCCTACACTCTCTGGTGTATCTCATATATCAGGAGTCATCGGCCCCTATTATACTCCTGCTCTCCTCCTCACATCATGTCACTGCGTGTTACCAGCCCAGAGATCTGACCAGTCTCCTCCCCACTCTCTGGTGTATCTCATACATCAGGAGCCATCATCCCCTATTAGACTCCTGCTCTCCCCCTCACATCATGTCACTGTGTGTTACCAGCCCAGAGATCTGACCAGTCTCCTCCCCACACTCTCTGGTGTATCTCATACATCAGGAGCCATCAGCCTCTATTATACTCCTGCTCTCCTCCTCACATCATGTCACTGTGTGTTACCAGCCCAGAGATCTGACCAGTCTCCTCCCCACACTCTCTGGTGTATCTCATACATCAGGAGCCATCATCCCCTATTACACTCCTGCTCTCCCCCTCACATCATGTCACTGTGTGTTACCAGCCCAGAGATCTGACCAGTCTCCTCCTCACACTCTCTGGTGTATCTTATACATCAGGAACCATCAGCCTCTATTATACTCCTGCTCCTCCCCTCACATCATATCACTGTGTGTGTTACCAGCCCAGAGATCTGACCAGTCTCCTCCCCACACTCTGGTGTATCTCATACATCAGGAGCCATCATCCCCTATTACACTCCTGCTCTCCCCCTCACATCATGTCACTGTGTGTTACCAGCCCAGAGATCTGACCAGTCTCCTCCCCACACTCTCTGGTGTATTTCATACATCAGGAGCCATCAGCCCCTATTATACTCCTGCTCCCCCCCCCCCCCCCCCCCCTGCTCACATCATGTCTCTGTGTGTTACCAGCCCAGAGATCTGACCAGTCTCCTCCCCACACTCTCTGGTGTATCTCATATATCAGGATCCATCAGCCCCTATTATACTCCTGCTCTCCCCCTCACATCATGTCACTGTGTTACCAGCCCAGAGATCTGACCAGTCTCCTCCTCACACTCTCTGGTGTATCTCATACATCAGGAGTCATGTAGGACATACATTAGACAGTCATGGAGGACAGCCACCCTAAACCCACCCCCTTTCCCCGCCTGTGGTCCTCCTGGCAGCTGCACCTGCTGGACTTATGGTAGCTATGCCCTTGCTTTTTGTCCTATGACTCCGGCAGGGCAAAGTTTCTACTTGGGTGCTGTTACTCACTAAGGCCTCCATTTGGGTGGTGGTCTGCTTATCCCTGTAGCTACGTTTATGCAATGTGTTGGTATGAAATACCTGGTATGGGAGTTTTCGCTCACTATGTAACCCTGCATATTATTATGGGTCACGGATACCACATGTAAAGACAACAGAGAATATACAGTTGTATATTTATTGTATTTGATGTTAGCAATACAGTACATAACACTGCGAGGTATTTAAAACAATCGCTGTGTTAATTACCAGTCCCCTAATTTAGAACTTACCCACTGCAGTGATCCTATGAGGAGGCAACACTCCACACCCCAAGTCCTGACCAATGTCGGTCACAGCAATCCCTTCCTGTGTGCCCATCCAGAGACAGAGATAAAACTCTCAGGTGTAATGTTCTGCATAAGTGAGAGGAGGCTCGCTAGCACAGTATAACAACGCCGAGGCCTGACGTGTCTCCTTGTAGAGCCTAAACTCCACACCCCTGAAGATGTTACATAGTAGCACCAACCTTCTCCTGTCCTGACCTTTTAAGACTGCTCAGTATCCTAAAATGTTGGTACACACTCCTGGGGATTCCATGCACATGAGGGGTCCCCCTGATTTATCCTTATAGCCAGCTGTGACATCACTTAACCAGCTGTTTGGAACTTCCTGCCTCAATGGTGTATTACTGAACTGTACCAGAAGCGTCGCTCACCTCTTATGCACCCGGTGCAGCCACGGGCGCAAAAGGGGAGTGGATTCATGGGCGGGGAATGCCTAAGTGCCCGACCCGCGTTTTCGGCACTCCAGGGGTCCGGGAGTTGCGGGCTGCCCCTGGAGACTAGCACGTCTGCAGTGCCTGCTCCTACATGGTGACAGGAGCAGGGTTGCTGCACGTAATGTTACAGTGCAGGAGCCGGCACTTTGGTGCAGTCTATACCCCTCACCCACAGTGCTACTATACAGTCCCTTAGGTGCTGTCTATACCCCTGACCCACAGTACAACTATATACTCCCTTAGGTGCTGTCTATACCCCTCACCCACAGTACTACTATACACTCCCTTAGGTGCTGTCTGTACCCCCTCACCCACAGCACTGCTATACACTCCCTTAGGTGCTGTCTGTACCCCCTCACCCACAGCACTGCTATACACTCCCTTAGGTGCTGTCTGTACCCCCTCACACACAGCGCTACTATACACTCCCTTTGGTGCTGTCTGTACCCCTCACCCACAGCGCTACTATACACTCCCTTAGGTGCTGTCTGTACCCCTCACCCACAGCGCTACTATACACTCCCTTAGGTGCTGTCTGTACCCCCTCACCCACAGCGCTACTATACACTCCCTTAGGTGCTGTCTGTACCCCCTCACCCACAGCGCTACTATACACTCCCTTAGGTGCTGTCTGTACCCCCTCACCCACAGCGCTACTATACACTCCCTTAGGTGCTGTCTGTACCCCCTCACCCACAGCGCTACTATACACTCCCTTAGGTGCTGTCTGTACCCCCTCACCCACAGCGCTACTATACACTCCCTTAGGTGCTGTCTGTACCCCTCACCCACAGCGCTACTATACACTCCCTTAGGTGCTGTCTGTACCCCCTCACCCACAGCGCTACTATACACTCCCTTAGGTGCTGTCTGTACCCCCTCACCCACAGCGCTACTATACACTCCCTTAGGTGCTGTCTGTACCCCCTCACCCACAGCGCTACTATACACTCCCTTAGGTGCTGTCTGTACCCCCTCACCCACAGCGCTACTATACACTCCCTTAGGTGCTGTCTGTACCCCTCACCCACAGCGCTACTATACACTCCCTTAGGTGCTGTCTGTACCCCCTCAACCACAGCGCTGCTATACACTCCCTTAGGTGCTGTCTATACCCCCTCACCCACAGGGCTACTATACACTCCCTTAGGTGCTGTCTATACCCCCTCACCCACAGCGCTACTATACACTCCCTTAGGTGCTGTCTGTACCCCCTCAACCACAGCGCTGCTATACACTCCCTTAGGTGCTGTCTATACCCCCTCACCCACAGCGCTACTACACACTCCCTTAGGTGCTGTCTGTACCCCCTTACCCACAGGGCTACTATACACTCCCTTAGGTGCTGTCTGTACCCCCTCACCCACAGCGCTACTATACACTCCCTTAGGTGCTGTCTATACCCCCTCACCCACAGCGCTACTATACACTCCCTTAGGTGCTGTCTGTACCCCCTCAACCACAGCGCTGCTATACACTCCCTTAGGTGCTGTCTGTACCCCCTCACCCACAGGGCTACTATACACTCCCTTAGGTGCTGTCTGTACCCCCTCACCCACAGCGCTACTATACACTCCCTTAGGTGCTATCTATACCCCCTCACCCACAGCGCTACTATACACTCCCTTAGGTGCTGTCTATACCCCCTCACCCACAGCGCTACTATACACTCCCTTAGGTGCTGTCTATACCCCCTCACCCACAGCGCTACTATACACTCCCTTAGGTGCTGTCTATACCCCCTCACCCACAGCGCTACTATACACTTCGTTAGGTGCTGTCTGTACCCCTCACCCACAGCGCTACTATACACTCCCTTAGGTGCTGTCTATACCCCTCATCCACAGTACTACTATACACTCCCTTAGGTGCTGTCTATACACCTCAGTATATGCTGCACAAACATCAAGCAAGTCCATGAAATACCCAATGCCAGCTGAAGACGGCTGTCACAGCTGGGTGATGTGGTGTCTTTATATTGTAAGATAAGTCATCTTTGTTATTTTGTAAATGTATCATAATTATATATAATCTGGAGAAAGAACTAAAATCACTAAACATTGTGAACTTAAGGTGTGTACACATGGTGAGATAAATCTGTGAGATTTTGACTGTATAGTGAAAATCTTAAGGAAAGTTAGTGCATATCTCAAGGTGTTAGGCAGCTTGCGATACCGATTCGATCCTGATGCGCGCTCCCGCGGGGTCAGTATCGAAAGGCTAGATAGACTGTGCAGGCAAGTCAATCTTGACTATCTAGTGTACCATCTAGTACAAAGTATAGTCAAAATCGTACATAGACAAAATTGAAAGTACAGAGAGCCAAAATCTGTGCTATCTGTGTGCTGGGGAGTTCAAGGGAAATCACATAGTCAAAATCGGGGCATAGCAAGGATCTCACCGTGTGTACACACCTTTAGTTGTAGTATGAAGATTTGTTCCTAGTTAAAATAAACATGGATAATATTCTAGTATCATAAATGTTATTTTATTTCCAGCAGATGGACGCACAAGCATGAAGCCCTCTGAGGGATGTCATATTTTGTCTCCACATTTTAAAATAGAAGATAACATCACACAGAATTCTCCAGGAGAAATCCCCATTACTCTAAATATACATCCAGTATCTCGCAGTACAGATATATTATCTGATCCATCTAATTGTGAGGACTGTTCTCCAGCTAACTCCAATATTGCTGCACGCAGTACAGCTCACAGAGGGGATAGGTACTTTCCCTGTTCTGAGTGCGGGAAATGTTACACAAGGAAATCACGTCTTGTTGCACATCAGAGACGTCACATAAGTGAGGAACAATTTCCATGTTCTGAGTGTGGGAGATGCTTTACACAGAAATCGTATCTTGCTATACATGAGAGACTTCACACTGGTGAGACGCCGTATCCATGCTCTGAGTGTGGGAAATGTTTTCCAGCATCATCAAGTCTTGTTAAACATCAGAGAAGTCACACAGGTGTGAAGCCATTTTCATGCTCTGAGTGCGGGAAAGGTTTCACAATGAAATCCCGTCTGGTTCTTCATCACAGAAGTCACACTGGAGAAAAGCCATTTTTATGTTCTGAATGCGGGAAATATTTTACACAGAAATCTGGTCTTGATAAACATCACAGAACTCACACTGGTGTGAAACCATTTTCATGTCCTGAGTGTGGGAAATGTTTTTCACAAACATCACATCTTGTTACGCATCAGAAAATACATAATAAAAGATGAGCTGGTAGACGTGAAACGCAGTACTGCAAATATTGCAAAGGCTGCAAATTGTTTGGCTAATCATTTGTGTTTAAGTCCCAGCAATAGCAGAATGGTCAATATACAGTACCACCAGTAGACAAAACATTGGTATATTTTCCACACAGCAATCAACCTTTAACAAAGGGAGTATATATTACACAGCCATGGACAGCATGAGTGAACAGGGAAGGAAAGATGTCTGTGTGTTGCTAACCAAAAGCAAGTAGTCCTCCGTCTCCATGAACTCTAGCCAATAGCACTACGTGGAGACAGATTTGGAATATCAGACCATTCTGGAGAACATCACATCTTTCCTCTGAAAATAGTGATCAGTTGTGTGAACTCATGCCTGAATCAGGGAAGAATTGTTAATTCTCCAGTAATCTGGGATATTGGCTTTCGTGGCTGTACTCGGGTGTTTCCATAAAGGTGTAGCAATAAGAAAATCCAAAACTTATGATTGGTTGGTATCTCTGGACCTGATATCTTCTTAGAAATATCAATTACCATTTGCCAGACAAGTGATCTTGGGACCTATTAAATATGAGAGGAAGTTCCGGGTGAGATCCACATCTAAAACACTGATTTGGGTGACCAGGGAACATTTTATAAAGAACTCTAGGGCTCCTATACTTGTAGTGAGCTTCAATGACTGAACGTCTGTGGAAGCTAATGTGGGTAAGTTGATAAATCTTCTCCCATTGTTTAACATCATTATGAAGGTGGCATTCTTGTTGCCATTGGAGAGACAATATCAGAAGGGTACTAAAGAAGATGCTTCCCCAACAGTGTGTAAATGAAAGTCATGGTATGCTTAAGAAGAACCCTAGAGGGTATTTCCTCAACTTGTCTCTAATTGGGGAAAGTACATGTTGTTATATCTGACAGAAGATCCAGAATCCCTGCTCTGAAAGGCTCAGTCAGTCCGGTGAGAGACATCACATCAAAGACCGTTAATTAAGTACCATCAATTCAACTGGAGAGACTTTTATAAAAATCTCCTCCAAGGCCATATGGACCAGGATGGCTTTAAACTGTTGATAGCAAAGTGGACGTCATCTAGAGTTATGGGGGCAGAAAGAGAAACACAAATTTTGTCAAAAGGAAAACTTTTTGATTATTGTAATAGTCTCCTGACCGGTCTTCCAAAACATAGGCTCTCACCACTACAATCCATTTTGAATGCAGCTGCGAGGCTAATCTTCCTCGCTAGACGTTCATCGTCTGCAGATCCGCTCTGTCAGTCTCTCCATTGTTTTACTGACATACAAGGCTATTAACCAAACTGCACCAACATACATCTCTTCACTCATCTCAAAATATCTCCCTACCCGACCTCTCCGCTCTGCACAATATCTGCGTCTCTCATCCACACGCATTACTTGTTCACACTCAAAATTACAGGACTTTATCCGGGCTTCACCCACTCTGTGGAATGCCCTACCACGCACATTAAGACTCGGCTTTAGTCTCCAAACCTTTACAACGTTCCCTGAAAACTCACCTCTTCAGACAAGCCTATCAAATTCCAGACCCACCCACATAACCTTCAGTGCTTCCCTATCTAATTACATCCTCTCTGTACAGTATACATAATATCACATATCTTGTCTTTCTTTACTCTCACACCCTCCTGACACTTTGCGAACATTGCGGAGTATCATCATACAACCCATTAAGAACCTAGCAATCTGGTGGACCATTATGCAATAGGTAGCATCTATCCTTGTGTATCTATGGCTATTTCCCTATAGATTGTAAGCTTGCGAGCAGGGCCTTCCTACCTCTGTCTGTCTGTAATTTACCCAGTTTTGTTCTATTACTGTTGTTCTAATTGTAAATTGTAATTGTAAACGGAATATGCTGCGCTATATAAGAAACTGTTAATAAATAATAATAACTTAGCAGCAGAGGTGTATCTTGGGTTCTGAACGCCCCTGGCAAAGTAAGGGATTGGCATCAATCCAAGGAGTAAGAAAGGGGGAGACCGGAAGAACATGGGGAAATGGGAGGGAGACGGGAGGAAGAAAGGGGGAGAAAGGAGGAAGACGAGGCTTGACTGGAAGAACTTGTGGAGATGGCAGGAAGATGGGGGACATTGGAGGCTTCTCCACAACAGCAGCTGGTAACTGTCACATTAAAAAAAATATAATAATCTGTTTTCTCTGACGTCCTAGTGGATGCTGGGTACTACGTAAGGACCATGGGGAATAGCGGGCTCCGCAGGAGACTGGGCACTCTAAAAGAAAGATTAGGTACTATCTGGTGTGCACTGGCTCCTCCCTCTATGCCCCTCCTCCAAACCTCAGTTAGAATCTGTGCCCGGCCCGAGCTGGTTGCACACTAGGGGCTCTCCTGAGCTTCTAGAAAAGAAAGTATTTGTTAGGTTTTTTATTTTCAGTGAGATCTGCTGGCAACAGACTCACTGCTATGAGGGACTAAGGGGAGAGAAGCGAACCTACCTGCTTGCAGCTAGCTTGGGCTTCTAAGGCTACTGGACACCATTAGCTCCAGAGGGATCGAACACAGGCCCAGCCTCGGTCATCCGGTCCCGGAGCCGCGCCTGCGTCCCCCTTGCAGAGCCAGAAGCAAGAAGAGAATCCTGGAAATCGGCGGCAGAAGACTTCGGTCTTCATTAAGGTAGCGCACAGCACTGCAGCTGTGCGCCATTGCTCCCTATGCACACCACACACTCCGGTCACTGATGGGTGCAGGGCGCTGGGGGGGGGCGCCCTGGGCTGCAATTTGAGTACTTTACAATGGCGAACAGCACATAATATAGTCAAATAAACTATATATGTGCAAATTCCCCCGCCATAAACTACATATAAAAGCGGGAGAAGTCAGCCGAGAAAGGGGCGGGGCTATCTCCCTCAGCACACTGGCGCCATTTTCTCTTCACAGCTCAGCTGGAAGACAGCTCCCCAGGCTCTCTCCCCTGTAGTTTTCAAAGGGTTAAAAAGAGAGGGGGGGCACTAAATTTAGGCGCTAAACTGTAATGTAAAGCAGCTATAGGGAAAATCACTTGTCTTAGTGTAAATCCCTGATTAAATAGCGCTGTGGTGTGTGCTGGCATACTCTCTCTCTGTCTCCCCAAAGGACTTCTGTGGGGTCCTGTCCTCAGTCAGAGCATTCCCTGTGTGTGTGCGGTGTGTCGGTACGGCTGTGTCGACATGTTTGATGAGGAGGCTTATGTGGAGGCGGAGCAGGTGCCGATAAATGTGATGTCACCCCCTGAGGGGGCGACACCAGAGTGGGTGGATATGTGGAAGGTATTAACCGACAGTGTCAACTCCTTACATAAAAGGCTGGATGACGTAACAGCCGTGGGACAGCCGGCTTCTCAGCCCGCACCTGCCCAGGCGTCTCAAAGGCCATCAGGGGCTCAAAAACGCCCGCTACCTCAGATGGCAGACACAGATGTCGACACGGAGTCTGACTCCAGTGTCGACGAGGATGAGACTTATACACAATCCACTAGGGGCATCCGTTGCATGATTACGGCAATGAAAAATGTGTTACACATTTCTGACATTAACCCAAGTACCACAAAAAAGGGTATTATGTTTGGGGAGAAAAAGCAGTCAGTGCTTTTTCCCCCATCAGATGAGTTGAATGAAGTGTGTAAAGAAGCGTGGGCTTCCCCCGATAAGAAACTGGTAATTTCTAAAAAGTTACTGATGGCGTACCCTTTCCCGCCAGAGGATAGGTCACGTTGGGAGATATACCCTAGGGTGGATAAGGCGCTCACACGTTTGTCAAAAAAGGTGGCACTGCCGTCTCAGGATACGGCCGCCTTGAAGGAGCCTGCTGATAGAAAGCAGGAGGCAATCCTGAAGTCTGTATATACACACTCAGGTACTATACTGAGACCTGCAATTGCCTCAGCATGGAGGTGTAGTGCTGCTGCAGCGTGGTCTGATACCCTGTCAGATAATATTGATACCCTCGACAGGGATACTATTTTGCTAACCATAGAGCATATTAAAGACGTCGTCTTATATATGAGGGATGCACAGAGGGATATTTGCCGGCTGGCATCCAGAATTAATGCAATGTCCATTTCTGCCAGGAGGGTATTATGGACCCGGCAGTGGACAGGTGATGCTGATTCTAAAAGGCACATGGAGGTTCTGCCTTATAAGGGTGAGGAATTGTTTGGGGATGGTCTCTCGGACCTCGTATCCACAGCAACAGCTGGGAAGTCGACATTTTTACCTCAGGTTCCTCACAGCCTAAGAAAGCACCGTATTATCAGGTACAGTCCTTTCGTCCTCAGAAAAGCAAGCGGGTCAAAGGCGCTTCCTTTCTGCCAGAGGCGAGGGAAAAGGCTGCACCAGACAGCCAGTTCCCAGGATCAAAAATCTTCCCCCGCTTCCTCTAAGTCCACTGCATGACGCTGGGGCTCCACAGGCGGAGCCAGGTGCGGTGGGGGCGTGTCTCCGGAACTTCAGCGACCAGTGGGCTCGCTCACAGGTGGATCCCTGGGTTCTGCAAGTAGTATCACAGGGATACAAGCTGGAGTTCGAGGCGACTCCCCCTCGCCGTTACCTCAAATCAGCCTTGCCTGCTGCCCTCAGAGAAAGGGAGGTAGTACTGGCGGCAATTCACAAGCTGTATCTTCAGCAGGTGATAATCAAGGTACCCCTCCTTCAACAGGGACGGGGTTACTATTCCACAATGTTTGTGGTACCGAAACCAGACGGTTCGGTGAGACCCATTCTAAATGTAAAATCCTTGAACATATATATAAAAAAGTTCAAGTTCAAAGTACCTCAGGTTTGTGGTACAGGACTGTCATTACCAATTCCAGACGTTGCCGTTTGGTCTGTCCACGGCACCGCGGGTATTTACCAAGGTAATGGCCGAAATGATGATGCTCCTCCGAAAGAAGGGAGTCATGATTATTCCGTACTTGGACGATCTCCTTATAAAGGCGAGGTCCAAAAAGCAGTTGCTAGTCAGCGTAGCACTATCTCAGGAAGTGCTGCATCAGCATGGCTGGATTCTGAATATACCAAAGTCGCAGCTGATTCCTGCGACGCGTCTGCTGTTCTTGGGCATGATTCTGGACACAGAACAGAAGAAAATCTTTCTCCCGGAGGAGAAGGCCCAGGAATTATCATCTCTGGTCAGGGACCTCCTGAAACCAAAGCAGGTGTCGGTGCATCACTGCACGCGAGTCCTGGGAAAGATGGTAGCTTCTTACGAAGCAATTCCCTTCGGCAGGTTCCATGCAAGGACTTTCCAGTGGGATCTGTTGGACAAGTGGTCCGGATCGCATCTCCAGATGCATCGGTTAACCACCCTGTCCCCGAGGGCCAGGGTGTCTCTGCTGTGGTGGCTGCAGAGTGCTCATCTGCTCGAAGGCCGCAGATTCGGCATACAGGACTGGGTCCTGGTGACCAAGGATGCAAGCCTCCGAAGTTGGGGGGCAGTCACCCAGGGAAGAAACTTCCAGGGACAATGGTCGAGTCAGGAAACTTCCCTACACATAAATATTCTGGAACTAAGGGCCATTTACAACGCCTGAGTCAAGCAGAACCCCTGCTTCAAAACCAACAGGTTCTGATTCAGTCAGACAACATCACAGCGGTCGCCCATGTAAACCGCCAGGGCGGCACAAGAAGCAGGGTGGCAATGGCAGAAGCCACAAGGATTCTTCGATGGGCGGAGAATCACGTGATAGCACTGTCAGCAGTGTTCATTCCGGGAGTGGACAACTGGGAAGCAGACTTCCTCAGCAGGCACGACCTCCACCCGGGAGAGTGGGGACTTCATCCAGAAGTCTTCCAGCTGATTGTAAACCATTGGGAACGGCCACAGGTGGACATGATGGCGTCCCGCCTCAACAAAAAGCTAAAAAGATATTGCGCCAGGTCAAGGGACCCTCAGGCGATAGCTGTGGACGCTCTAGTGACACCGTGGGTGTACCAGTCGGTTTATGTGTTCCCTCCTCTCCCTCTCATACCCAAGGTACTGAGGATAATAAGAAGGAGAGGAGTAAGAACTATACTCATTGTTCCGGATTGGCCAAGAAGAGCTTGGTACCCAGAACTTCACCTGCTGCAGCAGGGGCCCTGTCTGTTCCAAGACTTACCGCGGCTGCATTTGACGGCATGGCGGTTGAACACCGGATCCTAAAGGGAAAGGGCATTCCGAAGGAAGTCATTCCTACGCTGATTAAAGCTAGGAAGGATGTGACCGCAAAACATTATCACCGCATATGGCGGAAATATGTTGCTTGGTGTGAGGCCAGGAAGGCCCCAACGGAGGAATTTCAGCGGGTTGATTTCTGCACTTCCTACAGTCAGGGGTGACTATGGGCCTAAAATTGGGTTCCATTAAGGTCCAGATTTCGGCTCTATCGATTTTCTTCCAAAAAGAACTGGCTTCACTGCCTGAAGTTCAGACATTTGTTAAAGGAGTGCTGCATATTCAGCCCCCTTTTGTGCCTCCAGTGGCACCTTGGGATCTCAACGTGGTGTTGGATTTCCTAAAGTCGGATTGGTTTGAGCCACTTAAAACCGTGGAGCTAAAATATCTCACGTGGAAAGTGGTCATGCTGTTGGCCTTGGCTTCGGCCAGGCGTGTGTCAGAATTGGCGGCTTTGTCATGTAAAAGCCCTTATCTGATTTTCCATATGGATAGGGTGGAATTGAGGACTCGTCCCCAATTTCTTCCTAAGGTGGTATCAGTGTTTCATTTGAACAAACCTATTGCGGTGCCTGCGGCTACTCGGGACTTGGAGGATTCCAAGTTGCTGGACGTAGTCAGGGCCTTGAAAATCTATGTTTCCAGGACGGCTAGAGTCAGGAAAACTGACTCGCTATTTATCCTGTATGCACCCAACAAGCTGGGTGCTCCTGCTTCAAAGCAGACTATTGCTCGCTGGATCTGTAGCACGATTCAACTTGCACATTCTGCGGCTGGACTGCTGCATCCTAAATCTGTAAAAGCCCATTCCACGAGGAAGGTGGTCTCTTCTTGGGCGGCTGCCCGAGGGGTCTCGGCTTTACAACTTTGCCGAGCTGCTACTTGGTCGGGTTCAAACACATTTGCAAAATTCTACAAGTTTGATACCCTGGCTGAGGAGGACCTTGAGTTTGCTCATTCGGTGCTGCAGAGTCATCCGCACTCTCCCGCCCGTTTGGGAGCTTTGGTATAATCCCCATGGTCCTTACGGAGTACCCAGCATCCACTAGGACGTCAGAGAAAATAAGAATTTACTCACCGGTAATTCTATTTCTCGTAGTCCGTAGTGGATGCTGGGAGCCCGTCCCAAGTGCGGACTCTCTGCAATACATGTATAAAGTTATTGCGTAACTAAAAAGTTTTGTTATGAGCCATCTGTTCATGAGGCTCATTATTGTTTTCATACTGTTAACTGGGTATAGTTATCACAAGTTGTACGGTGTGATTGGTGTGGCTGGTATGAGTCTTACCCGGGATTCCAAATCCTTTCCTAGTAATGTCAGCTCTTCCGGGCACAGTTTCCCTAACTGAGGTCTGGAGGAGGGGCATAGAGGGAGGAGCCAGTGCACACCAGATAGTACCTAATCTTTCTTTTAGAGTGCCCAGTCTCCTGCGGAGCCCGCTATTCCCCATGGTCCTTACGGAGTACCCAGCATCCACTACGGACTACGAGAAATAGAATTACCGGTGAGTAAAATCTTATTTTTGTCAGGTGAACAGGGAGTTCTGGCAGTAACGGGAAAAACCATGAGACCACAGGGGGATAGGATGAACGTAGGTGGAATAACAGGCGGAAAACTGGAAAAACCAGGGAGATAAAGTCCTCGGTGTCAATAGCAGGTATACAGAAGAGGTGGAGAAGGGTGGGGAGGAGAGAGTGTGCCTGCCTGTGTCTGGCTGGTGTATTTTCATGAGTCACTGGCTCATTATTGTTACTGCTAATGCCACCGTCTTCAAGCGCCTTTATTGCGATGCGCACCAGTGCAATGCACCGTCAGCACCACCAGGATTTCCGCCTCTGACTCCCCCAGCCTAACCATGTAGTTACAGCAGACTGCTGGACAGCTTGTTGACGTGGCTCACCTCACTAGATGGGACGCCAGCAGATTCACTACCCCTTGGCCACGGGTGGCACCCCTTTGTGAGTGCCATCCTGGCCAAGGGGTAGATACACCCCTGCTTGGCAATGGTATTGTATGATGGATAAGTGCTGCATGTATTTCTCTTGTGACCTAGAGGATGCTGGGGTCCACATTAGTACCATGGGGTATAGACGGGTACACTAAGAGTTTGAGAGTGTGGGCTGGCTCCTCCCTCTATGCCCCTCCTACCAAACCCAGTTTAGAAAATGTGCCCGGAGGAGCCGGTCACAGCTAGGGGAGCTTCATAGGAGTTCTTTTAGTTGTTTTTTTCCCCCGTTTTTTTTTTAGAGTTTAGGCACATGGAGGCTGCTGGCAACAGCCTCTCTGCTTCGAGGGACTAAGGAGGGGGGAGTAGTGTCCGCCCTGCGGGGTCTGAGCCACTATCTCCGCTGACAGGACACTGAGCTCCTGAGGGGATTGAACGTTCGCCGCCACAGGGGATCTCTCATCCCAGCAGCATGCCGCCGCCACCCCCTTACAGAGCCAGAAGATCAGTGGCGAGATAGTCACTGGCCCCCCTCGCAAGCAGGGAGCTGGTGTGAAGATGGCAGCAACAGAGTAGGGAGCGCAGTACTAACTGCGCTCCGGGGCTCATTGGTACATGGTGGGGCGCCCTGAGCCAGCACCTACACCCTCCACTGTCCAGCAAGCCTGTCAGGATCCCAGGATCGCTGCCAGCACTTTTCCTCAGGCCAGTATAAACTTCAGCAGAGCAGGAAGCAGCACCATGAAAGGGGGCGGAGCTTCGCCTCAGAGCGGACCCAGCAGTGTTCAGCGCTGTCCCTCCAGATCAACTCAAGCTATCTTGTACGGTACCAGGGGGTTGTAGAAGAAGGGGGGGGCTGTATATCTATACTGTGTAACCTATTAAGGTGCACAGTAAGCGCTGGGTAGGGGTTTCTCTATATCTTGAAGCGCTGTGTGTGGGTTGGCTCCAATCTCTGTATCTCTCTTGCCATTCTTGGGGGTGAAACTCTGTCTAATCCTCCCGTGTGTGTGGAGTGTTTGTTTGTCTCCATAAAACTATGTCCAGAGGTTAATTCCTCTTAAGAAGATCTCATTCCATGTAATCAGGATTGCACTCTTTTAGCGCAGATCCCTGCAAGGGAGCCTGAGTGGTTAACCTCTCTTTTGGGTATGATCTCTGAGATTTCTACTAGGGTTGCACAAACTGAGACTACAACTCAGTTTTTACAGAACTCTATGGTAGTTTCACCCGGTTGTGTTCCTTCAGGGCCCCCTAACGTACACTCTCAAAAACATGCTCTTGCCCAGATTATGCAAGATGACACGGATACCAATTCTGACACGGCAGACGGTGATGGGGATGTGCTACGGGGGGCGGCATCTCTTGCAAAAGGGGTGGGTTAATGATTGAGGCCATTAGAGATGTGTTGAACATTACTGACACAACATCTGAGCAGGTTGAGGTGGCTTACTTCACAGATACTAAGAAAGTCTTGCTTACCTTCCCTGCGTCTAAAGAATTAAAAGCTATATATGAAAAATCCTGGGAAAACCCGGAGAAAAAATTACAGATCCCAAGAAAGGTTCTGGTTGCTTTTACCTTCCCTGAGGAAGATAGAAAGAAATGGGAAAACCCACCCATAGTTGACGCATCTGTTTCCAGACTGTCAGAGAAGGTGGTTTTACCTGTCCCGGGATATACCGCATTAAAAGAACCAGCAGATCGCAAGATTGACACTACGCTCAAATCCATTTACACGGCTTCAGGGGCAATACTGAGACCTACTATTGCCTGTGCATGGATTTCTAAAGCTATAGTAAAGTGGTCAGGCACGTTACTTGAGGACTTGGATACAATGGATAAAAGTGACGTTGAATTATTTTTACGTAACATACAGGATTCTGCAGGATTTATGGTGGAATCCATGAAAGACCTGGGTTCGATGGCTGCAGGGATATCTTCCATGTCTCTCGGCTCGCAGGGGACTCTGGCTGCACCAATGGTCTGCCGACGCGGAACAGGAGAGGGGTGGACAACCTACCCTAAACAGGTCAGGCTCTATTTGGGGACGCGTTGGATGCGTGGATTTCCACGGCAACTGCGGATAAGTCACCTTTTCTTCCCTCAGCTGCGCCTGCTACGAAGAAACCATTTTCTTCAGCTACGACACAGTCCTTTCGGACGGCTAAACCAAGAAAGAACAAGCCGTCTAACACTGTCTTTAAAAAATCCAAAAAACCTACTACTGCAGTTTCCCTGGACCAGAAGCCTGCTTCTGGTACATCAAAATCCTCAGCATAACGGTGGACAGCACGGCCTGGAGGAAGGGCCGGTGGGAGCGAGGCTCAGACGATTCAGCCACGTTTGGATGTCGTCCGGCCTGGACCCCTGGGTACAGGATAGTGTGTCCCAGGGGTACAAGCTGGAGTTTCAAGAACTCCCGCCTCACCGATTCTTCAAATCATTCTTACCAGCATTGCTGGCAGACAGGGCTATCCTACTGGAAGCCATCCAAAAATTGGAAAAGTCACAGGTCATTGTACCAGTTCCACCTCAGATGCAGAACAAGGGTTACTATTCGAACCTTTTTGTGGTACCGAAACCGGATGGTTCGGTCAGACCAATTTTGAATTTGAAAATGTTGAACCCCTGGATATCAATGATGCATACCTCCACATTCCGATTTGGCTGCCACATCAGGCTTATCTCCGATTCGCACTGTTAGACTGTCACTATCAGTTCCAGGTACTGCCATTTGGCCTCTCCACGGCACCGAGGGTGTTCACCAAGGTGATGGCAGAGATGATGGTTCTCCTCCACAAGGGAGTAAACATATTTCCATACCTGGATGATCTGCTGATAAAGGCAGTGTCCAGGGAGAAATTGTTGCAGTCCATTGCTCTCACGACTCGACTACAGAGATCACAGTTGGATCCTTAACCTTCCAAGATCACATTTGGAACCGACAAGGAGATTATTTTTCCTGGGGATGATCCTAGACACGGAAGTGCAGAGGGTATTCCTCCCGGTGAAGAAAGCGTTGGTGATACAATCAATGGTCCGGAATGTCTTGAAGCCTGCCCGGGTATCTGTTCATTAGTGCATCCGCCTTCTGGGGAAGATGGTTGCCTCCTACGAAGCTCTACCGTATGGAAGATTCCATGCTCGACCCTTTCAGCTGGATCTCCTGGACAAACGGTCGGGATCTCACCTGCACATGCACCGGAGGATACGTCTCTCACCAAAGGCAAGGATTTCGCTCCTCTGGTGGCTGCAAATGCCTCACCTTCTGGAGGGCCACAAGTTCGGAGTTCAGAACTGGATCCTTCTAACCACGGATGCAAGTCTCAGAGGTTGGGGAGCAGTCACCCAAGGGGAAACCTTCCAAGGAAGATGGTAAACTCTGGAAGCCGTTCTTCCAATAAACATTCTAGAACTAAGAGCCGTGTACAACTGTCTTCTTCAGGCGGCACATCTTCTACAAGAACGGGCCATTCAAGTACAGTCGGACAATGTAATGATGGTGGCCTACATAAACCAACAGGGAGGAACAAAGAGCAGAGCTGCAAAGTCAGAGGTGACAAGAATCCTCCTCTGGGCAGAAAGGCACACATTGGCGCTGTCAGCGATCTTCCTTCCAGGAGAATGGGGTCTCTATCCGGAGGTGTTCACGTATGTGACCAGTCGTTGGGGCGTGCCTCAAATAGACATGATGGCCTCACGTCTCAACAAGAACCTTCGGAGGTACTGTTCCAGGTCAAGAGACCCACAAGCAGTGGCAGTGGATGCCCTGGTAACTCCGTGGGTGTTCAAGTCAGTGTATGTGTTCCCTACACTTCCACTCATCCCAAGGATTCTCAAGCTAATAAGAAGAACAAGCTTTCAGGCGATCCTCATTGCTCCGGACTGGCCAAGAAGGGCTTGGTACGCGGATCTTCTGGAGACCTGAGACCTCTTCCTCTTTGCAACAGGTCCCGTTCACTTATCAAGACTTATCGCGGCTACTTTTGACGGCATGGAGGTTGAACGCCAAATCTTAGCTCGGAAGGGCATTCGAACAAGGTTATTCCTACCCTGATACAGGCTAGGAAAGGAGTAACTTCTAAACATTACCATCGCATTTGAAAAAAGTATGTACCTTGGTGTGAATCCAAGAAGTTTCCTACGGTGGAGTTTCAGCTGGGACGGTTGCTCCTCTTCCTGCAAGCAGGTGTGGATATGGGCCTGAGGTCCGTAAAGGTCCAGATTTCAGCCTTATCCATTTTCTTTCAGAAACAATTGGCTGCCCTCCCTGAGGTTCAGACTTTTTTGAAAGGGGTTCTGCATATCCAGCCTCCCTTTGTAGCGCCTACAGCGCCCTGGGAGCTTAATGTGGTGTTGCAGTTCCTCCAATCGGATTGGTTTGAGCCTCTACAGGAGGTTGAGGTCAAGTTTCTCACGTGGAAGGCTGTCACTTTGTTGGCCTTAACTACTGCAAGACGTGTGTCGGAGTTGGTGGGCTTTGTTGTGCAAAAGTCCCTGCATGATCTTCCATGAAGATAGAGCTGAGCTCCGGACACGTAAGCAGTTTCTTCAAAAGGTTGTGTCGGATTTTCAGATCAACCCACCTATTGTGGTGCCAGTTGCTACTGACTCCTCAATTACTTCAAAGTCCTTGGATGTTGTAAGGGCTCTGAAAATCTATGTGAAGAGGACTGCTCGTCACAGAAAATCGGACTCTCTGTTTGTCCTGTATGGTCCCAAGAAAATTTGGTGTCCTGCTTCTAAGCAGATGATCTCTTGCTGGATCAGGTTCACTATCCAGCATGCGTATTCTACGGCAGGATTGCCGTGTCAAAGATCTGTTAAGGCCCACTCTACTCGTAAGGCGGGTTCTTCCTGGGCGGCTGCCAGGGTGTCTCGGCCTTACAACTTTGCCGAGCGGCTACTTGGTCTGGGTCGAACACGTTTGCTAAGTTCTACAAGTTCGATACTTTGGCCAATCAGTTCTGCAGGAGCCTCCGCGCTCTCCCTCCCGTTTTGGGAGCTTTGGTACATCCCCATGGTACTAATGTGAACCCCAGCATCCTCTAGGACGTAAGAGAAAATAGGATTTTAATTACTTACCGGTAAATCCTTTTCTCGTAGCCCGTAGAGGATGCTGGGTGCCCGCCTAGCGCTTTGTTATCCTGCAGTGGTTCTCTGGTTCAATACGACTTTGTTCTTAGTTAAGTACTGCCTTGTTACTTGTTTAAGTTAAGTAATGTTTTTCAGCCATTGCTGAGTTCAAGCTAGTTAGCTTGGTTTAAACAATTCAAAAAATGCACCTTGAGAAAGGCTCCTTGAGAGCAGAAACGCGTTGGTGCTGTGGGACAGACTGCGACAAATCCAGTAAGAGTGGAAGTACCCAGGATTACCATGGCTAGAGGAGGAACAGTGCTGAGATCCCGGGAGGGAACGAAGAGGAACTCTGTTCTGATTTAAAGGGAAGGATTTGAATATTTGAATATTGAACGTTCTTCACACAAACTTACACTCGAACAATTATACCATACTACCCCGGGGTGCGCACATCTGAATTTTTTGAATTGTTTAAACATCTCTTTGGAAGTGGGGGTGACCACTTCAGCGGACGGTGCAGCACTGCCGATTTGGAGCGCTGGTTTGAAAACGTTTCTTTAATACAGTTAGCTTGGTTTGCCTTGTGTGTGAGCTGGTGTAAATCTCGCCACTATCTGTGTATAATCCTTCTCTGGAAGATGTCCGTCTCCTCGGGCACAGTTTCTAGACTGAGTCTGGTAGGAGGGGCATAGAGAGGAGCAAGCCCACACTCACAAACTCTTAAAAATGCCAATGGCTCCTAGTGAACCCGTCTATACCCCATGGTACTAATGTGGACCCCAGCATCCTCTATGGACTACGAGAAAAGGATTTACCGGTAGGCACACCACCGCCATGTTTCCTGTCGCAGGAAACGCAGGCAACGTCACTTGGCTGCCTCGAAAACTGCCATGACATGCCTGTTTCCATTACCCCTCCCCAAACACCGCCATTTGAGATTTTGCAAAAATAGCGTCCACATTGTGTGCAGTGCTATGTTTGTGAAGCATCATTATTGCTGGTGGTTGCTGCACAATGGTACATATCCCTCATGCTCCCCTCCAGCACTTTCTCATCTGCTCTTGTGTCTGCTCTCTTCCATGTTCTGCGGAAAATGTTGCAGCCATCCAGTAGGTCCTTTCTGCTGTAAAGGCTCCCACAAAATGGTGGAGGAAGGGAGGTTCCTGCTCATCCCTGTGAAAATGGCAGACAACTGTAAAGCTCCATATACACCAGGCATAGCATCCCCACACCTGTGATACTGGCTTCTGGATCTCTGTCTCCCATGCTGCACAAATGGGTCAGCACTGATTGGCCACTTGGCTGGCTAAAGGAACCAGTAAAATACTTCCCACAATCCATTTCTGGACGGACTCCTGCCATCAGACAATGGTAACATTGTGGGGAGATAGAGGGGACAGTTGTGCTGTGCAAAAACGACATCATAGTGACTGCAAAAATTGGACACAAAGGGGGTTATTCAGAGTTGTTAGCAAACTAAAAAAGTTAGCAATTGGGCAAAACCATGTTGCACTGCAGGGGGGGCAGATGTAGGGCCTGATTCAGACTTGTTATCTGCTGTGAGTTTTCACACAGCAGGTGATCAGCTATTAACTGTGCATGCGTATGCACCGCAATGTGCACGTGCGTTGGCAAACAACAAGCATCGCCGGACAGCGACAGTCTGGTGCGAATTCGCATGCTGATTGACAGGAGGAAGCCGTTTGTGGGTGGTAACTGACTTTTCTGGGTGTGTCAGGGAAAATGCAGGCGTGCCCAAGCGTTTTCAGGGAGGGTGTGTGACGTCAGCTCTGGCGCCAATCAGCTCGTTCTCATCGCACTGTAGGAGTAAGTACTGGGTTGCGCAGAGACTTTGCACACTGGTAAAAACCAGCCACTGGTGAGTGAGGTGCGAACGGATTTGCAGCTGTCCACTGACTGAGGGGGCTTTATGCAGCTCGGCGTACACATATGATCGCACACTTGTCCAGTGAAAATACACTCCCCTTGGTCGGCGACTATCTGATCACAGGGCTACAATTTTAGCAGCCTAGCAATCAGGTCTGAATTACCCCTGTAATATAGATTGTAAGCTTGTAAGCAGGGCCTTCCTACCTCTGTCTGTCTGTTTTTACCCAGTTTTGTTCTATTACTGTTATTCTAATTGTAAAGCGCAAGGAATATGCTGCGCTATATAAGAAACTGTTAATAAATAAATAACGTGCAGAGTTAGATTTGGGTGTAGTGAGTTCAAACTGAAATCTACATTGCAGTGTAAAAATAAAGCAGCCAGTATTTACCCTGCACAGAAACAATATAACCCACCCAAATCTAACTCTCTCTGCACATGTTACATCTGCCCCACCTGCAGTGCAACATTGCTTTGCCCAATTGCTAACTATTTGGGTTTGCTAACACCTTTGAATATCCCCCAAAATCAAAGTAAGCTGCCGTGTCTATACACAGGCCAGGTAAGGGCTGCAAAACAGACCACAAATTCAGAGCAGCCCGCAGTGTACTGTATAAGCAGCAGTCCGCTCCTCTGTTTGAGTTTTGTGAAGTCTACCTCAGTGATGGAAGGTATAGTACCCCCCCCCCCCCCACACACACACACACACAAACACACTCTTTGTGCTATCGTTTGCTGATGTACACACATAGGCCCTCATTCCGAGTTGTTCGCTCGTTCTTTTTCATCGCATCGCAGCGATATTCCACAAACTGCGCATGCGCAATGTTCGCACTGCGACTGCGCCAAGTAAATTTGCTAAGAAGTTTGGTATTTTACTCACGGCATTACAAGGTTTTTTCTTCGTTCTGGTGATCGTAATGTGATTGACAGGAAGTGGGTGTTTATGGGCGGAAACTGGCCGTTTTATGGGTGTGTGTGAGAAAACGCTGCCGTTTCTGGGAAAAACGCGGGAGTGGCTGGAGAAACGGGGGAGTGTCTGGGCGAACGCTGGGTGTGTTTGTGACGTCCAACCAGGAACGAAACTGACTGAACTGATCGCAGTGGCAGAGTAAGTGTCGAGCTACTCAGAAACTGCTTAGAAATTTCTATTCGCAATTTTGAGAATCTTTCGTTCGCAATTTTGCTAAGCTAAGATTCACTCCCAGTAGGCGGCGGCTTAGCGTGTGCAATGCTTCTAAAAGCAGCTTGCGAGCGAACAACTCGGAATGAGGGCCATAGTGGGCATTGACATGTGAGAATAAACATGCATAGGTGTATCTGTATACACATAGCTCGGCTGGACGCTCCCTCCATATATGAACTGCATCCTAAAACATATTTTCTCATACGTCCTAGAGGATGCTGGGGACTCCGTAAGGACCATGGGGTATAGACGGGATTCGCAGGAGACATGGGCACACTATAAGACTTTTAATGGGTGTGAACTGGATCCTCCCTCTATGACCCTCCTCCAGACCTCAGATTCTGTGCCGAGGAGTGACCGGTCACACACTAGGGGAGCTCTACTGAGTTTCTCTGAAAAGACTTTATGTTAGGTTTTTTATTTTCAGGGAGCACTGCTGGCAACAGGCTCCCTGCATCGTGGGACTGAGGGGAGAGAAGTCAGACCTACTTCTTCTGAGTTAAGGGCTCTGCTTCTTATGCTACTGGACACCATTAGCTCCAGAGGGTTCGATCACTTGGTGCGCCTAGCTGCTTGTTCCCGGAGCTGCGCCGTCACCCCCCTCACAGAAGCCAGAAGAAAGAAGCCGGGTGAGTATGAGAAGAACGGAAGACTTCAGTGACGGCAGAAGACGTCAGTAATGAAGGTACAGCGCAGCGGTCGCTCTGCGCTCCATGCTCCCACACACCAACGGCACTACAAGGGTGCAGGGCGCAGGGGGGCGCGTCCTGGGCAGCAATCTACCTCTTTAAGAAGCCTGGCATGACATGTATACAGTGCACGGACACTGTATACGGACCCCCGCCAGCATGAAACGCTAAAATAACAGCGGGGCTGAAGCGCGCCGATAAGGGGGCGTGGCTTAGCCCTCACAACATGATACAGCGCCATTTTCTCCACAGTCCCCGCCAAGAGCACTGTGTACAGTAGCAGTGAAACGAAGGGGGACACAGTGATTAGTGCAATATAGATTAAAATATAGCACTATATTAGATAATGGGCGTGTAGTCAGTGAGTTGTGCATTAGTGTCTGTGTTTTCCCTGTCAGATACCCACTATAGCTTTTAGTACACATGTGTCGACATGTGTGAGCACTCTGTCGCAGAATCTCTCTCGGCATCGCCGACTCCTGTGGTATTTGATTCAGTAGATGAAGTGTCAGCAGGTCGGTAGTTGTATGCTTTTTCAAAGAGTAAACACGTTATGGGAGACACAGTAATATGTGGGTGACCCTGTCTGCACCAACTGTTAATACTGGGTGGAAAATTAACATGCTGTAACAATTACTTATGCCTTTATATATATTTATATTAGGGATGAGCGGGTTCGGTTCCTCGGAATCCGAACCCGCCCGAACTTCATGTTTTTTTACACGGGGCCGAGCGACTCGGATCTTCCCGCCTTGCTCGGTTAACCCGAGCGCGCCCGAACGTCATCATCCCGCTGTCGGATTCTCGCGAGGCTCGGATTCTATCGCGAGACTCGGATTCTATATAAGGAGCCGCGCGTCGCCGCCATTTTCACACGTGCATTGAGATTCATAGGGAGAGGACGTGGCTGGCGTCCTCTCCGTTTATAGAGAAGAGAGTGAGACAGTAGAGAGAGACACAGTAGTAATTTTGGGGAGCATTAGGAGGAGTACTAGTTACTTGCTGAAGTGATAGATAGTGTGACTGTATATTATCTGACTTGTGGGGGAGACACTGACAGTGGGGAGCAGTTAGAGTCTGAGAGCAGGACTCAGGAGTACATATAACGTACAGTGCACACTTTTGCTGCCAGAGTGCCACACTGCCATTGTGACCACACTGACCACCAGTATAATATATATTGTGATTGTCTGCTTAGGAGTACTACTTGCAAGTTGCTGATAGTGTGACCAGTGACCTGACCACCAGTCACCACCAGTTTAATATATATATATATATATATATATATATATATATATAATTGTATATAATATATATATAATATTGTATACCACCTACCCGTGGTTTTTTTTTTTCTTTCTTCTTTATACATACTACTATAGTAGCTTACTGTAGCAGTCTGCGGTGCTGCTGAGCTGACTGTGTCCAGCAGGTCCGTCATCAGTCATTACATAATAAATATATATACCTGTCCGGCTGCAGTACTAGTGATATTATATATATATATATATATATATTGATTTCATCTCATTATCATCCAGTCTATATTAGCAGCAGACACAGTATGGTAGTCCACGGCTGTAGCTACCTCTGTGTCGGCAGTCGCTCGTCCATCCATAATTGTATACCACCTACCCGTGGTTTTTTTTTTTTTTTTCTTTTTTATACATACTACTATAGTAGCTTACTGTAGCAGTCTGCGGTGCTGCTGAGCTGACAGTGTCCAGCAGGTCCGTCATCAGTCATTACATAATAAATATATATACCTGTCCGGCTGCAGTACTAGTGATATTATATATATATATATATTAATTTCATCACCTTATCATCCAGTCTATATTAGCAGCAGACACAGTACGGTAGTCCACGGCTGTAGCTACCTCTGTGTCGGCAGTCGCTCGTCCATCCATAATTGTATACCACCTACCCGTGGTTTTTTTTTTTCTTTCTTCTTTATACATACTACTATAGTAGCTTACTGTAGCAGTCTGCGGTGCTGCTGAGCTGACAGTGTCCAGCAGGTCCGTCATCAGTCATTACATGTTTTTTGGAAGGGCCATCCTGCGTGACACTGCAGTGCCACTCCTAGATGGGCCAGGTGTTTGTGTCGGCCACTAGGGTCGCTTAGCTTACTCGCACAGCTACCTCATTGCGCCTCTTTTTTTCTTCTTTGCGTCATGTGCTGTTTGGGGAGTGTTTTTTGGAAGGGCCATCCTGCGTGACACTGCAGTGCCACTCCTAGATGGGCCAGGTGTTTGTGTCGGCCACTAGGGTCGCTTAGCTTACTCACACAGCTACCTCATTGCGCCTCTTTTTTTCTTCTTTGCGTCATGTGCTGTTTGGGGAGTGTTTTTTGGAAGGGCCATCCTGCGTGACACTGCAGTGCCACTCCTAGATGGGCCAGGTGTTTGTGTCGGCCACTAGGGTCGCTTAGCTTACTCACACAGCTACCTCATTGCACCTCTTTTTTTCTTCTTTGCGTCATGTGCTGTTTGGGGAGTGTTTTTTGGAAGGGCCATCCTGCGTGACACTGCAGTGCCACTCCTAGATGGGCCAGGTGTTTGTGTCGGCCACTAGGGTCGCTTAGCTTACTCACACAGCTACCTCATTGCGCCTCTTTTTTTCTTCTTTGCGTCATGTGCTGTTTGGGGAGTGTTTTTTGGAAGGGCCATCCTGCGTGACACTGCAGTGCCGATCCTAGATGGGCCAGGTGTTTGTGTCGGCCACTAGGGTCGCTTAGCTTAGTCATCCAGCGACCTCGGTGCAAATTTTAGGACTAAAAATAATATTGTGAGGTGTGAGGTATTCAGAATAGACTGAAAATGAGTGGAAAATATGGTTTTTGAGGTTAATAATACTTTGGGATCAAAATGACCCCCAAATTCTATGATTTAAGCTGTTTTTTAGGGTTTTTTGAAAAAAACACCCGAATCCAAAACACACCCGAATCCGACAAAAAAAATTCGGTGAGGTTTTGCCAAAACGCGGTCGAACCCAAAACACGGCCGCGGAACCGAACCCAAAACCAAAACACAAAACCCGAAAAATTTCAAGTGCACATCCCTAATTTATATGTATATGTATGGTACGGTTTCATGGGCCTGTAGCTCGAGCACAGACATGGTAGTATTTGTGGGGGAGTGATATTGAAATTATATACGTATACTTCCCTCGGACCCCTCGGGGTCGCAAGAATGTTATTTTGCCTGGTACTACTCCCTGCTGTCGACGAATACTATGTTTATGTCGACCATAAGGTTTCCTGGTTTGATCCACAACTGGGGCATTCAGTACATGGACATACACATTCAGAGCACATTGATGTCACTAGAGACCCGGCGGTTCCGGACAAACTGCTTATGTGTATGATAGATAGATAGATATATATATATATATATATATATATATATATATATATATATAAATAAAGTTCCTGTATAGAGTGCACTCACCAGACGGATACTGTAGCCAACAGGGTTTTATTGAGACATCATACACATTGTCATGCCGACGTTTCGGTCCTTATTAGGACCTTTGTCAAGGTTCAATAGATACCCATACAGCTTATCTATATATAGCCATCACCTTAATTGCTCAGTATGTAGAAAAACCCGACACAGAACATATATAACATATATAACATACACACAAACAAACATTTAGTATAGTGTTTAATCAGGCCCACTTACACTCTCAGGTATACTTCTCATCCATCCCGTGTATTAACCGGGAGGGTTGTTGCTCATTGCTTCCCGCCTCGCCCGTTGTCGCCGCTGGACCGCACGCTGGAGGAGGCGGTAGTACTAGCAGCACTGTTTGGAACGCACCCACGTGTTCCCATCACGTGGTGCACCAAACAACCAATTGCGTCTTACACATTGCGTGCGCGTCGTCACGTCTAGCGTATCTCACCGCATCATGTGACCCACTCGTCACACAGCGACGCCGTCACCTAGCAACCGGAGTAGTATATTTTGCACAACAACTGAGAGCCGGTATACCCATCATAAATACTTATTGCACATTGTAAGTGGGGCTGAAGGCCACTAGATAAAAACGATTGGAGAATGTAATCCACATTAAGATCACTCTGAAACACATTGGTTACTAAACATAATATGGATCATGTACAGGAATAAGTAACACAGACCAGAACACACCACCGTCAAATCAAGACAAAAATAATAATAAAAATACAAATTAAAAAATGAATGAAAGACTCCATTCCACAGCGGGGCCTTAAGTCCAACAGAAGATGTCCATAGCCAACCTTTATAAAAAGATGCTGTAATGTACTACGTCATTGAGACCCTTTGGGTAGACAGTATCTCATCTCTGTATCCAATATGCCTCACGGCGTAGAAGAATCTTGGCACGGTCACCACCCCTAGAGAGTGGTGGTATTCTATCAATCACCATATATCGTAAGGCTGTCAATTGGTGTTGATGTTGAACAAAGTGACGTGCTACTGGTTTATCCGATCCACCAGCTTTTAATGCCAATCTGATATTTGAACGATGATTAGTGATTCGTTCGCGAAATGACCTGATCGTCTTACCCACATATACAAGTGAGCATGGGCATATCAGAATATAGATGACATAATCAGATGTGCACGTCAATTGATGTTGTATTGATATCCGTCTACCATCATGGGGGTGTGGAAAACTGTCTCCTGTTAACATACTTCTACAGGTTGTACAGTTCGGACACTTATAGCATCCCAGTTTCTTAGTAGGTAGCCAATTATCTATTTCTTTGCCAACCGACTGTTCAGGGCGCATGAGCATATTCCGTAGGTTTGGTCCCCGCCTGTATGCAATCAAAGGTTGCTTAGGAAGTGCCTCCTTAAGTACACCATCAGTAGCCACAATGCACCAATTTTTCTTAATGGCAGATCGTGTGGCAAAACTGCCAGTATCATATGTGGTAAGGAACACAAACGGATTTTTACCGTTATCCGGCACTGATCTCTTGCCAACCTTATGGCGATGTTCAGCTATTTTCAGACATCGTTCAATAACGTCGGGGTGGTATCCCCTATCCAAAAAGCGATGTTGCATTTCTAGAAGTTGACCTTTAAGGATCTCTGTATTCGAATTGTTCCTCATTACTCTGATAAACTGGGAAATTGGTAGGCTTTCTTTGAGTGGCTTTGGATGGTAGCTACTGTAATGTAGAAGTGTGTTCCGGTCTGTGACCTTCCTATACAATTTAAATCCATAACCCCTATCTGTGGTGAACACGGTAACATCCAAGAAATTAATACTTTTGGAATCACATTCCATAGTAAATCTAATCGGTGTATCTAGTTGATTGAGATGCGATACCATATTCTCCAATGCAGTTCTGTCACCAGACCATAATAGAAATATATTATCGATATAGCGTTTATAGTAACCGATACTACCCCCAAACATCGGTAATATGTAATGTTGTTCGTATTCATCCATATATAGATTTGCATACGCCGGGGCTATATTACTCCCCATCGCGGTCCCAGATGTCTGGAGGTAGTATCGGTCACCAAACTTGAAATAATTACATGTCAGTGTCATATCGAGTAACTCCAGCAGAAATTCAATCGGTGGGTTGTGTTGTTGAGTTCTCACTAATGCTTTCTTTACGGCAGCCATACCTGCTTGGTGAGGTATGACCGTATACAGGGAAGACACGTCCATAGTCACAAGTAACCAGTTTTCATCATACCCTTTAATAGATTTTAATCCAGCAATGAAGTCATTAGTGTCCTTAATGTAACTTTCTATTTGTCTCACACATGGTTGCAGGTAGGTGTCAAGATATCGTGCTACTGGTTGGAATAATGATCCCCTGGCAGATATGATTGGTCTGCCAGGGGGAGCATCAACACATTTATGTACTTTTGGTAAAGTATACAAAATCGGACATATAGGGAACTCAGTATGCAGAAAGGATGACACAGTTTCAGTGATGACACCCATATTGGATGCCATGTCCAACACCGTATCTAATTTCTTTTTAAACAGTGGCATAGGGTCACTATCAAGGACCCTGTAGGTACACTCATCGCCCAACTGTCGTAAAATCTCTTTATTATATGCTACTGTATCCTGAAGCACAACCGCCCCACCCTTGTCTGCTGGACGTATCGTAATCATAGGATTTTCTTTCAATTGTTTAAGAGCAGTTTTTTTCTGCTTTACTGAGATTTGGTCTACCCTTAATAGAATTAGTCATAGAGTCAGTCACCGATTGATCCATCATACATGTAAAGGTCTTAATATTAATATTATTTGATGGAGGATCATAGGTGCTTTTCTTTATGAACACAGAATCCGGTATATCACGTTTATTGTCCCCAAACTTCTCTTTAAGCCTTAATTTGCGTGCCAAGCAATAATTGTCTATTTTCCACCTCATTGGACTGAAGTGTACAGTAGGGATAAAGGACAAACCGCGTGATAGAACCTTTTCCTGCTCAACACTTAATGCTACGGATGAAATATTGATTATTTCACTCGTGGATTCTTTGGAGGTTTTTTTGCATTTTTTGTAAGACCCCCTCCTTGGGTGGGGCCTTTGGTGTCTACCTGTACCGGGTCTAATTGTGAACGAATGGCCACCCGAGAAAAAGGCGGGCGTTGATTATTTCTCAGATCAAAGTTGTCTCTGTCTGAACTAGAAGCAGTGAAGTATTGATCAAACTGATATTGGCCCCTTCTGGATCTAAATTCGCGTGATTTACGGGGGGGGGGGAAATCATTGTGGCTACTGATGGTGTACTTAAGGAGGCACTTCCTAAGCAACCTTTGATTGCATACAGGCGGGGACCAAACCTACGGAATATGCTCATGCGCCCTGAACAGTCGGTTGGCAAAGTGTTAGGGTCTCCTGCCCTGTGCTGCCACGTCGTCATGGCAACCGGGAGACAAGTGCTAGCGGAGTAACCTGAGCGCAGCTGATACTCCGGTTCGGGTCTTTTGCTGTGCAGTGGTTACAGGCTCTGTGCACGGCAGGGGATCCGGTGCTGGTTTTTGTGCTCACAGTCTGTGAGGTCTGAGTGGGGCGTGGACAGCACCTGCTATATAAGGCCTCTTCTCAGGTTAAGCAGATGCTGCTGAATCTTTGTTGGTTAGTCAGTTCCTGAAAGTTAGCCAGTACTGTGTAGCTTTGTATTTGTTGTTGCTTACTGCAAATAGGCCTGGGGATTTGGTACTACACTCTGCCAATCCAGACCTAGCAGTAAGACTGGAGTCAGTCGTTTAACTTGCTGGGGTTCTTTTGCTACTCTGTGAACTTAGCAAGTTTGCGGCTGTATTCTCAGATTTGCCTGCCTAAATCCTGTCTCACTGTGCAAGGAGTTCAGGTGTCAGTTTAGTGGCAGTAAGCTGAACCTGTGCACTGCAAGTGAGGATTAGGATTGTGGAGACTCTCCTTGTGTCTATCATTCCATCTCTGACCAAGGAGTTTACTGCCACACCCGTTGGTAACCCTTTAGGGTTTTGCTGTTGCCCTTAGCAACAGCATTTCGGGTTCTCTACGTATTAAAACACAACATCTTGCTTTTTCCATCTGAGCATTACTAATACTAGGGAGACACCCAGTTTCTTAGCCTCTGGGCTTCTCTGTTCACTTTGTGTTTATTTTGTTACCCTATCACCTCTGTGTACGTAATGTCATATTCCCCAGTCTGTCTGTAAGTTCATTTGTTTTGCATCCCTATCCGTTCAGACACCAGTACATTCCTGCAGGCACTGGTGTGCATAACAGTTCAAACACCAGTACATTCCTGCAGGCACTGGTGTGCATAACAGTTCAGACACCAGTACATTCCTGCAGGCACTGGTGTGCATAACATATTCAGCAGCCTAATACTCCTGTTGAAATTTTGTGGGAATATGGAGCATACCCCTCAAAATACGTTGCAACAGGTGGTCGATCAGGTGCAGGTCCTGACTCGACAATTTAATGATTTGTCCATTAAAATGCACACCTCCCAGGCCGCTGGCGGAGCTCCCGCAGCAGCAGCACCTTCAGGGGTTAAGGAGCCGAAAGTAAATCTCCCGGATCGTTTTTCTGGAGATCGCTCGCAGTTCTTTTGTTTCAAGGAGAGCTGCAAGCTATACTTCCGGCTTAGGCCTCAGTCTTCTGGGTCGGAGATTCAGCGGGTGGGCATAGTGATTTCCTTGCTACAAGGAGACCCACAGGTCTGGGCATATGGGTTGCAGCCTGACTGTCCGTCGCTTAAAAGTGTTGATGTTTTTTTTACAGCACTGGGCATGTTGTATGATGACCCTGACAAGACGGCCTCAGCCGAGGCTCAGATTTCGATCCTTAAGCAAGGGCGAAGGCCAGTTGAGGTTTACTGTACGGAGTTTCGGAGGTTGGCCCATGATACCCAGTGGAATGACCCAGCCCTGAGACACCAGTACCGAAGAGGTCTTTCTAACCAGATAAAAGACCAACTGGTACAATATCCCTTGCCTGATAGCTTGGATCAGCTCATGCAGTTATCCATCCGGGTGGATAGACGACTGAGAGAGCGTAGGCTTGAAAGGGAGACCGAGGTTTCCTTCTTTCCCAAGGGAACCTCAGACTCTGAGGAATTTTCCGAGGAGCCTATGCAGATTGGGGCTACCCGCCTCTCCTCGCGTGAGAAGACGCGGAGGAGACAGCAGGGGTTGTGTTTGTACTGTGGGAATAAAGGTCATGTGGTAGTATCATGCCCAGAAAAGCCGGAAAACTTCAGGGCCTGAGGGTGATGGGAAATATCCTGTCAGGCCAGAAGTCAGAATTTCCCAAGAAGACTTTTATCATTCCGGTGACCTTGAAGATCCTCGGTCAAACTGTCAAGACTGAGGCCTTTGTGGACAGTGGGGCCGACGGGGTTTTTATGGACCGCCAATTCGCCCTGAAACACTCTGTTCCCTTAGTACCCTTGGCATCGGAAATTGAGATTTGTGGGTTAAACGGGGAACCATTATCCCAAGGTAAAATTACCTCTTGCACTAGCCAGATTTCTTTGTTTATTGGAGCCACACACTCTGAAAAATTGTCCTTTTATGTGACTGTCTGTACTTTTGCCCCATTGGTGTTGGGGTTACCCTGGTTAAGGGCCCACAATCCTCAATTTGACTGGGTCTCTGGGGAGATTCTTAGTTGGGGTACTGATTGTTTCAGGAGTTGCTTGAGCCTTCCAGTCAGGCTCTCGCAGCTAAATTTGCCAGGATTGCCAGGGTGTTATGCAGATTTTGCGGACGTGTTCTCCAAAAAAGTTGCAGAGGTACTACCTCCCCATCGCCCCTATGACTGTGCCATTGATTTGTTGCCAAATGCTAAGCTTCCCAAGAGCAGGTTGTACTCCCTGTCACGTCCTGAGACTCAGGCTATGGCAGAGTACATTCAGGAGAACTTGGCTAAGGGATTTATCAGACCTTCACAGTCTCCAGTTGGGTCGGGGGTTCCTCTTCGTGGGTAAAAAGGACGGTTCGTTGCGACCCTGCATCGACTTCAGGGAATTGAACCGTATCACGATTAAAAACTCATACCCACTGCCTCTCATTTCGGTCTTGTTTGACCAGCTTCGTACTGCCACCATTTTTTCTAAGATTGACCTACGCGGTGCGTACAATCTAATCTGAATAAGAGAGGGGGATGAATGGAAGACTGCCTTTAATACCCACTCAGGGCATTATGAATATTTGGTGATGCCTTTTGGGCTCTGTAATGCCCCGGCAGTCTTCCAGGATTTCATGAATGATGTACTCAGGGAATATTTGGATAGATTCTTAGTTGTATACTTAGATGACATCCTAATCTTCTCCCATTCCCTGGAGGAACATCGGAAGCATGTACGCTTAGTCCTCCAGAAACTCAGAGACCACCGGCTTGGGGCGAAGCTGGAGAAGTGCGAATTTGTAGTTCAGCAAATCGCATTTCTAGGATATATTATCTCCCCAGAAGGTTTCCAAATGGAGGGTTCCAAGGTACAGGCAGTCCTGGATTGGGTGCAGCCCACTAGTTTGAAGGCGCTTCAGCGTTTCCTGGGCTTTGCGAATTTTTATAGACGATTTATCGCTGGATTTTCGTCTATAGTGGCGCCCTTGGTGGCACTCACTAAGAAAGGGGCGGATGTTGCTCACTGGTCTTGTGAGGCCAAAGCGGCTTTTGCCCGTCTCAAAAGGGCATTTGTCTCGGCCAAGGTGCTGCGACACCCAGATCCAGAGCGTCCTTTTGTGGTGGAGGTGGATGCCTCTGAGATGGGTATTGGGGCAGTGCTCTCTCAGATGGGAGTGTCTGATAATCGCCTTCATCCCTGTGCTTACTTTTCCCGTAAATTTTCGCCTGCCGAGATGAATTATGACGTGGGTAACCGGGAATTGTTGGCTATTAAGGATGCACTCGAGGAGTGGAGACACTGGCTTGAGGGGGCTAAGTTTGTGGTCTCAATTCTCACCGACCATAAGAATCTGGCATATTTAGAGTCAGCGAAGCGTCTCAATGCCAGGCAGGCACGATGGGCTTTGTTTTTTGCTCGCTTTAATTTTTTGATAACATATCGCCCTGGGTCAAAAAACATCAAGGCTGATGCGCTCTCGCTGAGTTTTGCTCCAATCCAGGAGACCACCGAGGAGCCGTTGCCCATTGTGTCCCCATCATGTATTAAAGTGGGCATTACCCAGGACCTCTTGTCATTAGTCCTTAGAGCACAGGAGCAGGCTCCTCCAGACCTTCCGGTAGGTCTTTTGTTTGTGCCTCCTAGGTTAAGACAGCGAGTGTTCCTGGAATTCCATGCCAAGAAGTCGGCAGGTCACCCGGGTATTGCCAGAACTCGGGAGTTGCTATCTAGGGTGGTGTGGTGGCCCTCGGTGGCTAAGGATGTGGATCAGTGGGTTCGGGCATGTGACATCTGTGCCCGAAATAAGACTCCTAGAGGGGTTCCTGTTGGCCCATTACATCCACTCTCTATCCCATCTAAGTCATGGACCCACATTTCAATGGATTTTGTGGTGGACTTGCCCAAATCCTCGGGGATGACAGCCATCTGGGTTGTCGTTGACAGGTTTTCGAAGATGGCGCACTTCGTTCCACTGGTTGGGCTGCCATCGGCCAGACGCCTGTCTGAATTATTTATGCTGCATGTTGTGCGTCTCCACGGGTTGCCACTTGATGTGGTCTCTGACCGCGGATCCCAGTTTGTGGCCAAATTCTGGAGGGCATTTTGTTCCGATCTCCAGATTTCTGTCAGCTTGTCGTCAGGCTACCATCCGCAGTCTAATGGGCAGACTGAAAGGGTGAACCAGTCCTTGGAGCAGTTCCTCAGGTGTTATGTCTCCAAGTGTCAGACTGACTGGGTTGCTCATCTGTCCATGGCGGAGTTTGCCTATAACAACGCGGCTCACTCTGCTACAGGGATCTCTCCATTCCTTTGTGTGTATGGGCATCATCCTAAGGCCAATTCTTTTGACCCCCTGGACTCCACGCCTGGTGGTTCCTCTGTGGTTTCGGTCCTTAGAGGTATTTGGAGGAAAGTGAAGAAAGCCCTTGTGTCTGTGTCATTAGTGACCAAAAGGGTTTTTGATAAGCGGAAAAGACCCTGCAGCTTCAAATTAGGAGACTTTGTCTGGTTGTCTACCAAGAATTTGAAGTTGAGACAGCAATCTCATAAGTTAGGCCCCCGGTTCATCGGCCCTTATAAGATCACCAGGGTTATCAATCCGGTGGCATTTCAGTTAGATCTGCCCCGTTCTTTGGGTATCAATAAAACATTTCATTGTTCCCTTTTAAAACGGGCGATTAGTAATCCTTCTTCCAGTGGAAGACCTTCCCCTCTTCTGATACGTGGCCAGAGGGAGTTTGTTGTTGAAAGGATTCTTGACTCCAAGATGGTTCGGGGTCGGCTGTCATTTTTGGTGCACTGGAAGGGGTATGGCCCGGAGGAGCGGTCATGGGTGCGCAGTTGTGATCTTCATGCCCCCAGACTGATACGCTCTTTCTTCTCGCAGTTCCCCGATAAACCCGGTGGTAGGGGTTCTTTGACCCCTCCTCAGACGGGGGGTACTGTTAGGGTCTCCTGCCCTGTGCTGCCACGTCGTCATGGCAACCGGGAGACAAGTGCTAGCGGAGTAACCTGAGCGCAGCTGATACTCCGGTTCGGGTCTTTTGCTGTGCAGTGGTTACAGGCTCTGTGCACGGCAGGGGATCCGGTGCTGGTTTTTGTGCTCACAGTCTGTGAGGTCTGAGTGGGGCGTGGACAGCACCTGCTATATAAGGCCTCTTCTCAGGTTAAGCAGATGCTGCTGAATCTTTGTTGGTTAGTCAGTTCCTGAAAGTTAGCCAGTACTGTGTAGCTTTGTATTTGTTGTTGCTTACTGCAAATAGGCCTGGGGATTTGGTACTACACTCTGCCAATCCAGACCTAGCAGTAAGACTGGAGTCAGTCGTTTAACTTGCTGGGGTTCTTTTGCTGCTCTGTGAACTTAGCAAGTTTGCGGCTGTATTCTCAGATTTGCCTGCCTAAATCCTGTCTCACTGTGCAAGGAGTTCAGGTGTCAGTTTAGTGGCAGTAAGCTGAACCTGTGCACTGCAAGTGAGGATTAGGATTGTGGAGACTCTCCTTGTGTCTATCATTCCATCTCTGACCAAGGAGTTTACTGCCACACCCGTTGGTAACCCTTTAGGGTTTTGCTGTTGCCCTTAGCAACAGCATTTCGGGCTCGCTACGTATTAAAACACAACATCTTGCTTTTTCCATCTGAGCATTACTAATACTAGGGAGACACCCAGTTTCTTAGCCTCTGGGCTTCTCTGTTCACTTTGTATTTATTTTGTTACCCTATCATCTTCTGTGTACGTAATGTCATATTCCCCAGTCTGTCTGTAAGTTCATTTGTTTTGCATCCCTATCCGTTCAGACACCAGTACATTCCTGCAGGCACTGGTGTGCATAACAGTTCAAACACCAGTACATTCCTGCAGGCACTGGTGTGCATAACAGTTCAGACACCAGTACATTCCTGCAGGCACTGGTGTGCATAACACAAAGAAATAGATAATTGGCTACCTACTAAGAAACTGGGATGCTATAAGTGTCCGAACTGTACAACCTGTAGAAGTATGTTAACAGGAGACAGTTTTCCACACCCCCATGATGGTAGACGGATATCAATACAACATCGATTGACGTGCACATCTGATTATGTCATCTATATTCTGATATGCCCATGCTCACTTGTATATGTGGGTAAGACGATCAGGTCATTTCGCGAACGAATCACTAATCATCGTTCAAATATCAGATTGGCATTAAAAGCTGGTGGATCGGATAAACCAGTAGCACGTCACTTTGTTCAACATCAACACCAATTGACAGCCTTACGATATATGGTGATTGATAGAATACCACCACTCTCTAGGGGTGGTGACCGTGCCAAGATTCTTCTACGCCGTGAGGCATATTGGATACAGAGATGAGATACTGTCTACCCAAAGGGTCTCAATGACGTAGTACATTACAGCATCTTTTTATAAAGGTTGGCTATGGACATCTTCTGTTGGACTTAAGGCCCCGCTGTGGAATGGAGTCTTTCATTCATTTTTTATTTTGTATTTTTATTATTATTTTTGTCTTGATTTGACGGTGGTGTGTTCCGGTCTGTGTCACTTATTCCTGTACATGATCCATATTATGTTTAGTAACCAATGTGTTTCAGAGTGATCTTAATGTGGATTACATTCTCCAATCGTTTTTATCTAGTGGCCTTCAGCCCCACTTACAATGTGCAATAAGTATTTATGATGGGTATACCGGCTCTCAGTTGTTGTGCAAAATATACTACTCCGGTTGCTAGGTGACGGCGTCGCTGTGTGACGAGTGGGTCACATGATGCGGTGAGATACGCTAGACGTGACGACGCGCACGCAATGTGTAAGACGCGATTGGTTGTTTGGTGCACCACGTGATGGGAACACGTGGGTGCGTTCCAAACAGTGCTGCTAGTACTACCGCCTCCTCCAGCGTGCGGTCCAGCGGCGACAACGGGCGAGGCGGGAAGCAATGAGCAACAACCCTCCCGGTTAATACACGGGATGGATGAGAAGTATACCTGAGAGTGTAAGTGGGCCTGATTAAACACTATACTAAATGTTTGTTTGTGTGTATGTTATATATGTTATATATGTTCTGTGTCGGGTTTTTCTACATACTGAGCAATTAAGGTGATGGCTATATATAGATAAGCTGCATGGGTATCTATTGAACCTTGACAAAGGTCCTAATAAGGACCGAAACGTCGGCATGACAATGTGTATGATGTCTCAATAAAACCCTGTTGGCTACAGTATCCGTCTGGTGAGTGCACTCTATACAGGAACTTTATATATTCATGGAACAAGGAATGCTTCTTTTGATCCAATTAAATATTGAGTGACACCCCAGCAATTATTACTCTGAATTGTGAGTGCAGACAACTTCATTTCTTCTATATATATATATATATATATATATATATATATATATACACTGCTCAAAAAAATAAAGGGAACACTAAAATAACACATCCTAGACCTGAATGAATGAAATATTCTTATTAAATACTTTGTTCTTTACATAGTTGAATGTGCTGACAACAAAATCACACAAAAAATAAGAATTTACTTACCGATAATTCTATTTCTCGTAGTCCGTAGTGGATGCTGGGGACTCCGTCAGGACCATGGGGAATGGCGGCTCCGCAGGAGACAGGGCACAAAAGTAAAAGCTTTAGGATCAGGTGGTGTGTACTGGCTCCTCCCCCTATGACCCTCCTCCAAGCCTCAGTTAGGATACTGTGCCCGGACGAGCGTACACAATAAGGAAGGATCTTGAATCCCGGGTAAGACTCATACCAGCCACACCAATCACACTGTACAACCTGTGATCGGAACCCAGTTAACAGTATGATAAAACGTAGAAGCCTCTGAACAGACGGCTCACAACAATAACAACCCGATTTTTTTTGTAACAATAACTATGTACAAGTATTGCAGACAATCCGCACTTGGGATGGGCGCCCAGCATCCACTACGGACTACGAGAAATAGAATTATCGATAAGTAAATTCTTATTTTCTCTAACGTCCTAAGTGGATGCTGGGGACTCCGTCAGGACCATGGGGATTATACCAAAGCTCCCAAACGGGCGGGAGAGTGCGGATGACTCTGCAGCACCAAATGAGAGAACTCCAGGTCCTCCTCAGCCAGGATATCAATTTTGTAGAATTTTACAAACGTATTTGCTCCTGACCAAGTAGCTGCTCGGCAAAGTTGTAAAGCCGAGACCCCTCGGGCAGCCGCCCAAGATGAGCCCACCTTCCTTGTGGAGTGGGCATTTACAGATTTTTGGCTGTGGCAGGCCTGCCACAGAATGTGCAAACTGAATTGTACTACAAATTCAGCGAGCAATCGTCTGCTTAGAAGCAGGAACACCCTGTCACAACTGAGGGCCTGAGCTGACGGGAGGCAGCCTCAGTTGTAGGGGCTGAGATGTACCGGAACCTGGGAGGTTGTATCAGACCCCTGGACATGTAAGTAACATGAATAATAACTGCCCGAAGGCGTGACCACGACAACTTGGATAAAAGTCAATGATGTTTATTATGACAACTCCGCAACACAGCAGCAGTAAAAGAAAACGTAAAAGTCAGCAAATAATAAATACAGTTCCTGGGTACTACAGGATGGCAGGAGCCACAGGGCACTGGTAGTGTGAGATAGTTCTTATGATCTTCTAGATGGAAAGTCCTTACCAGGCCCGACTGTAGCAATGGAGATAACCCAGGATTGTGCCAGCTGGTGTTCCAGGAAAAGCTGGGTTGCTGAAGGTAAAACAGCTGCTGTGGATACTGGCTGGAACCAGACTGTTGTTAGCACGGAGTGGATACTGGCTGGAACCAGTTAAATAATAAATGAACTTGGGAGCGATGAAATATGAACTGAAATGTAGAACTTGAGAGCGGAGAAATAATAATACCGGTGGAGAGTGGTAAAGTGTAGAAAGGACACCGGTCCTTTAAGGGAAGCTGTACTCTGCTGGAAGCTGAGCTGGAAGCAGGTAATGTTGTAGCTGGAAACAGATGAATCCACAATGGATTGGAGAGTCAGGCTACACCGCAGGTGGAATGCTGGTGCGGGTCTCTATGGTGGAAGTCTTGAGACAGGAGCTGGAACCTGGAAGACAATCACAGGAGAGAGACAAACAGGAACTAGGTTTGACAACCAAAGCACTGACGCCTTCCTTGCTCAGGCACAGTGTATTTATACCTGCAGCAAGGAAGGGATTGGCTAGGCAATTATGCAGATTATCAATACTGAGAACAGATTGGTGGAAATGATCAGCTGACAGAATCCAAGATGGCTGCGCGCATGCAGACACTTGGAGGGAAGTTTGGTTTGTAATCCATGTGGTAATGAAAACAGTAATGGCGGCGCCGGCCACCGGAGACAGGAGGCGCCAGGCTGACAGATGCACATCCAACCACGCGGACACAGCGGAGGCCGCGGCTAACGTAATCGCCACTCAGACACTCTGCATGCAGAAGTTCAGGGACGGCGGCGGAGGCCGCGGGAGACGCCATGCCAGGTGTAATATGGCGTTTACTGTGACAGCATCCCAGAGTGACAGGAGAGGATACAGGAATGTACACATCAGGATAACAGATGGGATCCGGTCCTGGAGCGCTGAGCCAGCCTTAGGAGGCATCTGATGGGTAAGAAATGGCGTCCAGATACCCGGATCGTGACAGCACCCCCCCTTTAGGAGTGGCCCCAGGACACTTCTTTGGCTTTTGAGGAAACTTGGAATGGAATCTCCGGACCAAGGCAGGAGCATGGACAACAGAAGCATTGGTCCATGAACGTTCCTCAGGACCATAACCCTTCCAGTCAATAAGATATTGTAGTTGACCGTAACGGTGACGTGAGTCCAGGATCTTGGCCACTTCATACTCAACGCCTCGTTGAGTTTGGACTTTCGGAGTTGGAGGAAGTGAGGAATGAAACCGATTCAAGATCAGCGGTTTCAACAGGGAAACATGGAATGTCCAGGGTATTTTTAAGAAGGGAGGCAACTGGAGTCTGTAAGCAACAGGATTGATGACTTGTTCAATCTTGAAAGGACCGATATAGCGAGGTGCAAACTTCATACTGGGAACTCTTAACCTCAAATTCTTCGTGGATAACCATACCCGATCACCCACCTTGAGAGCAGGAACTGCTCGACGCTTCTTATCCGCAAACTTCTTGTACCTGAACGATGCCTTGAGCAGAGCTGATCGTACGCTCTTCCAGATATTGGCAAACTGATGCAAGGTGATATCCACTGCGGGAACAGAAGTTGCTGGAAGCGGTTGGAACTCAGGGACTTTAGGGTGGAATCCAAAGTTAGTGAAGAATGGTGTTGAAGCAGATGAAGAATGATACTGGTTGTTATGACAGAACTCGGCCCAGGGAAGTAATTGAACCCAGTCATCTTGAGAGGAGGACACATAGATGCGGAGGAAGGCCTCCAAGTCCTGATTCACCCTCTCGGTTTGACCATTGGTCTGAGGATGGTAAGCCGTGGAAAACTTTAGCTTGACTTGGAGGACTTGACATAAACTTCGCCAGAATTTGGCTGTGAATTGAACTCCTCGATCTGAGATAATTTCTTCAGGAAGACCGTGGAGTCGGAAGATCTCTTGTATGAATACTTGAGCCAACTTGGAAGCTGACGGAAGACCGGTGAGAGGAATGAAGTGTGCCATCTTGGTGAACCGGTCAACTACCACCCAGATGGTATTGAACTTGTTGCACATGGGTAAGTCTGTAATGAAATCCATCGACAAGTGGGTCCATGGTCGACGGGGAACGGATAGTGGAACCAGTTGCCCCGCAGGCGACTGGCGGGATACTTTATGTTGGGCACACTTTGGGCAAGATGCAATAAACTCCAAGACGTCCTTTTTCAGAGTTGGCCACCAATAGGACCTAGAGATAAACTCCAGGGTTTTTTGGATACCTGTATGTCCGGCAAAACGGGAAGCATGGGCCCAATGCATGAGCTTCTTCCTTAGCATCGGCTTCACAAAACTTTTCCCTGATGGGGGCGTAGAGTCCATCCCTACCGTGGAGAATGCCAACGGATTTATAATAGGATGCTTGTCTGAAGACTCTGACTCATTTTCTTGCTCCCATGAGCGGGAAAGGGCATCGGCCTTGCGATTCTGAGAGCCCGGACAGAACTGGAGTTTAAAGTCGAACCTGGAAAAGAAAAGTGCCCATCTGGCCTGACGAGGGTTGAGACATTGTGCGCCCTTCAGGTATAAAAGGTTCTTGTGGTCTGTAAGTATGGTGATTAAATGAGAAGCTCCCTCCAACAGATACCTCCACTCTTCTAGAGCGAGCTTGATGGCTAGCAACTCCTGGTCGCCAATGGCATAGTTGCGCTCAGCTGGGGAGAACTTCCGGGAGAAGAAACTGCAAGGATGTAAATGGCCATCTTTAGCCCTCTGAGATAACACCGCTCCTACTCCAACGGAGGAGGCATCCACCTCTAGGATGAAAGGAGAGTCGATGTCAGGCTGTTTCAGGACAGGCGCAGAGATGAACCTCTGTTTTAAAAGATGAAAAGCTTGCATGGCTTCTTCAGACCACTTGGACGGGTTAGCACCCTTCTTGGTGAAAGCAGTAATAGGCGCCACAATGGTGGAAAAGTCTCGTATAAACTTTCGGTAATAATTGGCGAACCCTAAGAACCTCTGGACCCCTTTGAGGGTTAAGGGTACCGGCCAATTCTGAATTGCTTGTAGTTTCTCAGGATCCATCTCTAGTCCGGAACCGGACACAATGTACCCTAGAAACGGAATGGACTTGACTTCAAAGACGCATTTTTCTAATTTGCAATAGAGATGATTGACACGGAGACGGGACAGAACCTCTTTAACCCAAAAACGATGTTCCTCTAAATCGTTGGCAAAAATGAGGATATCGTCTAGATAGACCACGACATGACGGTATAGAATGTCTCTGAAAATCTCATTGACAAAATGCTGGAAGACAGCTGGAGCATTGCTCAATCCGAAGGGCATGACGAGGTACTCATAATGTCCGTCACGGGTGTTAAAGGCGGTCTTCCACTCGTCACCCTCACGGATCCGGATGAGATTGTATGCACCTCGCAAGTCCAGCTTTGTAAAGATGGTAGCTCCGCTAACTCTGTCAAAGAGCTCAGTAATCAGGGGTAAAGGATAACGGTTCTTGATGGTAATGTCGTTCAAACCTCTGTAGTCGATGCACGGCCGCAGACCACCATCTTTCTTTTTTACAAAAAAGAAGCCTGCGCCGGCTGGGGAAGAAGAAGGTCGAATAAACCCCTTTGCTAGGTTCTCTTTAATGTATTCCTCCATAGAATGCGTCTCAGGCAGAGACAACGGATAAGTTCGGCCTCGAGGTGGAACCTTCCCTGGAACGAGATCAATCGGGCAGTCCCATTCTCTATGAGGAGGAAGGATATCAGCAGAAGCTTTACTGAACACATCCGTGAAATCTTGATATGGAGGAGGTGGAACATCAGACGACCTGGGGGAGGAAGAACAGACAGGCAATACTTTAAACAAACATGTCTCTGCACAGGAGGAACCCCATGCCAGGATTTGCGTAGTCGTCCAATCAATTGTAGGATTGTGAAGACGGAGCCATGGAAGGCCCAGGACCACAGGATGTGTGGCTCTTGGAATCACTAAAAGTGAAATAAGTTCGGAATGAAGAACTCCCACTCTCAGACGAACTGGTAGAGTCCTTAGAGCAATAACAGTATCAAAAATTTTACTGCCATCCACGGCAGTTAAGGAAAAGGAGGAAGGAAGTCTCTCGGTGGGTAGGGACCACCGTTTAACATAGGCTTCAGTAATAAAGTTCCCAGCTGCTCCGGAATCAAGGAGAGCAATGACGTTCCGATAACGTTGAGCAACTTGAAGCGAGACTGGGAGATTACAATCATGAGGAGATGGAGAGGAGATCATTACTCCTAGCCGGCCCTCTCCTGGGCGAGCTAGGGTTTGGAGTTTTCCCGGACATTCGGGACAGGCATTGATGGTGTGAGACGGAGCTGCACAGTAAAGACAAAGAGACTCAGAGAGACGTCTTCGGCGCTCAGCAGGAGTTAAACGGGAACGGCCAATTTGCATGGGCTCATCTTTAGATGGTGACAGTTGACGAGGAGGAGGAGCAGAAGATTTTGGAGCAGATGATCTTCCACGCTCAGTTGCTCTCTCTCTGAAACGTAAATCAACTTTCGTGCAGAGTGAGATTAGCTCATCTAACTTAGAAGGTAAGTCTCTGGTAGCTAACTCATTTTTAATAAGCTCAGATAAGCCATGCCAGAATGCAGCATACAGGGCCTCGTCGTTCCATGCCAGTTCGGATGCCAGGATCTGGAACTGTATCAGATATTGTCCTACAGTACGTGACCCCTGGCGTAAACGGAGAATCTCGGATGAAGCTGAGGTTACCCGGCCTGGCTCGTCGAAGATGCGCCTGAATGTTGACACGAATGCAGTGTAAGAAGATAGCAGGGTGTCGGACCTCTCCCATAACGGTGATGCCCAGTCAAGGGCAGAGCCACTGAGAAGAGAGATGATGTAGGCAATTTTTGTACGGTCACTGGGAAAATTGCCAGGTTGTAGCTCAAACTGAATCTCACACTGGTTGAGAAATCCCCTGCAGAATCTTGGAGATCCGTCAAATTTTGCTGGCGTTGGAAGATGAAGACGTGGAGCAGAAATGGGTAAGGTGGGTGGGGTTATAGCTGGAGTCACTGTGGTTGACGCACCAGATGCGCCTGATCCACGGAGAGTTGTCTGAATCCCATCCAGCCGAGTAGAGAGATCCTGGAGACAGCGGATGATGTGGCCCTGTGCAGCCTCCTGATGTTCTAGTCGGGCTGCCAGTTCTTGCATCGGCCTGGCCGCTTGATCCTGGTCTCCGGCTGGATTCATTAGGTCAGTGCTTACTGTCACAACTGAGGGCCTGAGCTGACGGGAGGCAGCCTCAGTTGTAGGGGCTGAGATGTACCGGAACCTGGGAGGTTGTATCAGACCCCTGGACATGTAAGTAACATGAATAATAACTGCCCGAAGGCGTGACCACGACAACTTGGATAAAAGTCAATGATGTTTATTATGACAACTCCGCAACACAGCAGCAGTAAAAGAAAACGTAAAAGTCAGCAAATAATAAATACAGTTCCTGGGTACTACAGGATGGCAGGAGCCACAGGGCACTGGTAGTGTGAGATAGTTCTTATGATCTTCTAGATGGAAAGTCCTTACCAGGCCCGACTGTAGCAATGGAGATAACCCAGGATTGTGCCAGCTGGTGTTCCAGGAAAAGCTGGGTTGCTGAAGGTAAAACAGCTGCTGTGGATACTGGCTGGAACCAGACTGTTGTTAGCACGGAGTGGATACTGGCTGGAACCAGTTAAATAATAAATGAACTTGGGAGCGATGAAATATGAACTGAAATGTAGAACTTGAGAGCGGAGAAATAATAATACCGGTGGAGAGTGGTAAAGTGTAGAAAGGACACCGGTCCTTTAAGGGAAGCTGTACTCTGCTGGAAGCTGAGCTGGAAGCAGGTAATGTTGTAGCTGGAAACAGATGAATCCACAATGGATTGGAGAGTCAGGCTACACCGCAGGTGGAATGCTGGTGCGGGTCTCTATGGTGGAAGTCTTGAGACAGGAGCTGGAACCTGGAAGACAATCACAGGAGAGAGACAAACAGGAACTAGGTTTGACAACCAAAGCACTGACGCCTTCCTTGCTCAGGCACAGTGTATTTATACCTGCAGCAAGGAAGGGATTGGCTAGGCAATTATGCAGATTATCAATACTGAGAACAGATTGGTGGAAATGATCAGCTGACAGAATCCAAGATGGCTGCGCCCATGCAGACACTTGGAGGGAAGTTTGGTTTGTAATCCATGTGGTAATGAAAACAGTAATGGCGGCGCCGGCCACCGGAGACAGGAGGCGCCAGGCTGACAGATGCACATCCAACCACGCGGACACAGCAGAGGCCGCGGCTAACGTAATCGCCACTCAGACACTCTGCATGCAGAAGTTCAGGGACGGCGGCGGAGGCCGCGGGAGACGCCATGCCAGGTGTAATATGGCGTTTACTGTGACAGCGTCCCAGAGTGACAGGAGAGGATACAGGAATGTACACATCAGGATAACAGATGGGATCCGGTCCTGGAGCGCTGAGCCAGCCTTAGGAGGCATCTGATGGGTAAGAAATGGCGTCCAGATACCCGGATCGTGACACACCCATCTTGTTGGGTGCATACAGGCTAAACAGCGAGTCAGATTTTCTGACTCCAGTCGTCCTGGAAACATATATTTTCAGGGCCCTGACAACGTCAAGTAACTTGGAGTCCTCCAAGTCCCTAGTAGCCGCAGGTACCACAATAGGTTGATTCATGTGAAAAACAGAAAACACCTTAAGGAGAAATTGAGGACGAGTCCTCAATTCTGCCCTGTCAGAATGAAAAATTAAGTAAGGGCTTTTATATGATAAAGCCGCCCATTCTGACACACGCCTGGCTGAAGCCAGGGCTAATAGCATCATCACCTTCCATGTGAAATATTTTAAGTCCACAGTGGTGAGTGGATCAAACCAATGTGACTTTAGGAAACTCAAAACAACATTGAGATCCCAAGGTGCCACTGGGGCACAAAAGGAGGCTGTATATGCAGTACCCCTTTTACAAACATCTGAACTTCAGGCACTGAAGCCAGTTCTTTCTGGAAGAAATTCGACAGGGTCGAAATTTGAACCTTAATGGACCCTAATTTTAGGCCCATAGACAGTCCTGTTTTCAGGAAATGTAGGAAACGACCCAGTTGGAATTCCTCTGTAGGGACCTTCTTGGCCTCACACCACGCAACATATTTTCGCCAAATGCGGTGAAAATGTTTTGCGGTTACATCCTTCCTGGCTTCGACCAGGGTAGGGATGACTTCATCTGGAATGCCCTTTCAGGATCCGGCGTTCAACTGCTATGCCGTCAAACGCAGCCGCGGTAAGTCTTGGAACAGACAAGGCCCCTGCTGGAGCAGGTCCTTTCTTAAAGGTAGAGGCCACGGTTCTTCCGTGAGCATCTCTTGAAGTTCCGGGTACCAAGTCCTTCTTGACCCATCCGAAACCACGAGTATCGTTCTTACTCATCTCCTTCTTATGATTCTCAGTACTTTGGTATGAGATGCATATGAGGGAACACATACCCTGACTGGTACACCCACAGTGTTACCAGAGCGTCCACCGCTATTGCCTGAGGGTCCCTTGACCTGGCGCAATATCTGTCTAGTTTTTTGTTCAGGCGGGACGCCATCATGTCCACCTTTGGTTTTTCCCAACGGTTTACAATCATGTGGAAGACTTCCCGCTGAAGTCCCCACTCTCCCGGGTGGAGGTTATGCCTGCTGAGGAAGTCTGCTTCCCAGTTTTCCACTCCCGGAATTAACACTGCTGAGAGTGTTATCACATGATTTTTCGCCCAGCGAAGAATCCTTGCAGTTTCTGCCATTTCCCTCCTGCTTCTTGTGCCGCCCCTGTCTGTTTTCGTGGGCGACTGCCGTGATGTTGTCCCACTGGATCAATACCGGCTGACCTTGAAGCAGAGGTCTTGCTAAGCTTAGAGCCTTGTAAATTGCCCTTAGCTCCAGTATATTTATGTGGAGAGAAATCTCCAGACTTGATCACACTCCCTGGAAATTTTTTCCTTGTGTGACTGCTCTCCAGCCACTCAGGCTGGCATCCGTGGTCACCAGGACCCAGTCCTGAATGCCGAATCTGCGGCCCTTTCATAGATGAGCACTCTGCAGCCACCGCAGAAGAAAACACCCTTGTCCTTGGAGACAGGGTTATCCGCTGATGCATCTGAAGATGCGATCCGGACCATTTTCCCAGCAGATCCCACTGAAAGGTTCTTGCGTGAAATCTACCGAAAGGGATCGCTTTGTAAGAAACCACCATTTTTCACAGGACCCTTGTGCAATGATGCACTGATACTTTTTCTGGTTTTAGGAGGTTCCTGACTAGCTCGGATAACTCCCTGGCTTTCTTCTCCGGGAGAAAACATCCTTTTCTGGACTGTGTCCAGAATCATCCCTAGGAACATTAGACGTGTCGTCGGAAAAAGCTGCGATTTTGGAATATTTAGAATCCACTCGTGCTGTCGTAGAACTACTTGAGATAGTGCTACTCCGACCGCCAACTGTTCTCTGGACCTTGCCCTTATCAGGAAAGCGTCCATATTTCTTTTAGGAAGAATCATCATTTCGGCCATTACCTTGGTAAAGATCCGGGGTGCCGTGGACAATCCAAACGGCAGCGTCTGAACTGATAGTGACAGTTCTGTACCACGAACCTGAGATACCCTTGGTGAGAAGGGCAAAATTTGGACATGTAGGTAAGCGTCCCTGATATCCAGTGACACCATATCGTCCTGGTTCGCTATCACTGCTCTGAGTGACTCCATCTTGATTTGAACCCTTGTATGTAATTGTTCAAATCTTTCAGATCTCACCGAGCCGTCTGGCTTCAGTACCACAATATAGTGTGGAATAATACCCCTTCCCTTGTTGTAGGAGGGGTACTTTGATTATCACCTGCTGGGAATACAGCCTGTGAATTTTTTTCCAATACTGCCTCCCTGTCGGAGGGAGACGTTGGTAAAGCAGACTTCAGGAACTTGTGAGGGGGAGACGTCTCGAATTTACAATGTACACCTGGGATACTACGTGTAAGATCCAGGAGTCCACTTGCGAGTGAGCCCACTGTGAGCTGAAACTCTTGAGATGACCCCCCACCGCACCTGAGTCCGCTTGTATGGCCCCAGCGTCATGCTGCGGACTTGGCAGAAGCTGTGGAGGACTTCTGTTCCTGGGAATGGGCTGCCTGCTGCAGTCTTCTTCCCTTTCCTCTAACCCTGGGCAGATATGACTGGCCTTTTGCCCGCCTGCCTTTATGGGTACGAAAGGACTGAGACTGAAAAGACTTTGTCCTTTTCTGCTGAGATGTGACTTGGGGTAACAAAAGTAGAGATGAGCGCCGGAAATTTTTCGGGTTTTGTGTTTTGGTTTTGGGTTCGGTTCCGCGGCCGTGTTTTGGGTTCGACCGCGTTTTGGCAAAACCTCACCGAATTTTTTTTGTCGGATTCGGGTGTGTTTTGGATTCGGGTGTTTTTTTCAAAAAACCCTAAAAAACAGCTTAAATCATAGAATTTGGGGGTCATTTTGATCCCAAGGTATTATTAACCTCAAAAACCATAATTTCCACTCATTTTCAGTCTATTCTGAATACCTCACAATATTATTTTTAGTCCTAAAATTTGCACCGAGGTCGCTGTGTGAGTAAGATAAGCGACCCTAGTGGCCGACACAAACACCGGGCCCATCTAGGAGTGGCACTGCAGTGTCACGCAGGATGTCCCTTCCAAAAAACCCTCCCCAAACAGCACATGACGCAAAGAAAAAAAGAGGCGCAATGAGGTAGCTGACTGTGTGAGCAAGATAAGCGACCCTAGTGGCCGACACAAACACCGGGCCCATCTAGGAGTGGCACTGCAGTGTCACGCAGGATGTCCCTTCCAAAAAACCCTCCCCAAACAGCACATGACGCAAAGAAAAAAAGAGGCGCAATGAGGTAGCTGACTGTGTGAGTAAGATAAGCGACCCTAGTGGCCGACACAAACACCGGGCCCATCTAGGAGTGGCACTGCAGTGTCACGCAGGATGTCCCTTCCAAAAAACCCTCCCCAAACAGCACATGACGCAAAGAAAAAAAGAGGCGCAATGAGGTAGCTGACTGTGTGAGCAAGATAAGCGACCCTAGTGGCCGACACAAACACCGGGCCCATCTAGGAGTGGCACTGCAGTGTCACGCAGGATGGCCCTTCCAAAAAACCCTCCCCAAACAGCACATGACGCAAAGAAAAATAAAAGAAAAAAGAGGTGCAAGATGGAATTGTCCTTGGGCCCTCCCACCCACCCTTATGTTGTATAAACAGGACATGCACACTTTAACCAACCCATCATTTCAGTGACAGGGTCTGCCACACGACTGTGACTGATATGACGGGTTGGTTTGGACCCCCCCCAAAAAAAGAAGCAATTAATCTCTCCTTGCACAAACTGGCTCTACAGAGGCAAGATGTCCACCTCATCATCATCCTCCGATATATCACCGTGTACATCCCCCTCCTCACAGATTATCAATTCGTCCCCACTGGAATCCACCATCTCAGCTCCCTGTGTACTTTGTGGAGGCAATTGCTGCTGGTCAATGTCTCCGCGGAGGAATTGATTATAATTCATTTTAATGAACATCATCTTCTCCACATTTTCTGGATGTAACCTCGTACGCCGATTGCTGACAAGGTGAGCGGCGGCACTAAACACTCTTTCGGAGTACACACTTGTGGGAGGGCAACTTAGGTAGAATAAAGCCAGTTTGTGCAAGGGCCTCCAAATTGCCTCTTTTTCCTGCCAGTATAAGTACGGACTGTGTGACGTGCCTACTTGGATGCGGTCACTCATATAATCCTCCACCATTCTTTCAATGTTGAGAGAATCATATGCAGTGACAGTAGACGACATGTCCGTAATCGTTGTCAGGTCCTTCAGTCCGGACCAGATGTCAGCATCAGCAGTCGCTCCAGACTGCCCTGCATCACCGCCAGCGGGTGGGCTCGGAATTCTGAGCCTTTTCCTCGCACCCCCAGTTGCGGGAGAATGTGAAGGAGGAGATGTTGACAGGTCGCGTTCCGCTTGACTTGACAATTTTCTCACCAGCAGGTCTTTCAACCCCAGCAGACTTGTGTCTGCCGGAAAGAGAGATCCAAGGTAGGCTTTAAATCTAGGATCGAGCACGGTGGCCAAAATGTAGTGCTCTGATTTCAACAGATTGACCACCCGTGAATCCTTGTTAAGCGAATTAAGGGCTCCATCCACAAGTCCCACATGCCTAGCGGAATCGCTCCGTGTTAGCTCCTCCTTCAATGTCTCCAGCTTCTTCTGCAAAAGCCTGATGAGGGGAATGACCTGACTCAGGCTGGCAGTGTCTGAACTGACTTCACGTGTGGCAAGTTCAAAGGGCATCAGAACCTTGCACAACGTTGAAATCATTCTCCACTGCACTTGAGACAGGTGCATTCCACCTCCTATATCGTGCTCAATTGTATAGGCTTGAATGGCCTTTTGCTGCTCCTCCAACCTCTGAAGCATATAGAGGGTTGAATTCCACCTCGTTACCACTTCTTGCTTCAGATGATGGCAGGGCAGGTTCAGTAGTTTTTGGTGGTGCTCCAGCCTTCTGTACGTGGTGCCTGTACGCCGAAAGTGTCCCGCAATTCTTCTGGCCACCGACAGCATCTCTTGCACGCCCCTGTCGTTTTTTTAAAAATTCTGCACCACCAAATTCAAGGTATGTGCAAAACATGGGACGTGCTGGAATTTGCCCATATTTAATGCACACACAATATTGCTGGCGTTGTCCGATGCCACAAATCCACAGGAGAGTCCAATTGGGGTAAGCCATTCTGCGATGATCTTCCTCAGTTGCCGTAAGAGGTTTTTAGCTGTGTGCGTATTCTGGAAAGCGGTGATACAAAGCGTAGCCTGCCTAGGAAAGAGTTGGCGTTTGCGAGATGCTGCTACTGGTGCCGCAGCTGCTGTTCTTGCGGCGGGAGTCCATACATCTACCCAGTGGGCTGTCACAGTCATATAGTCCTGACCCTGCCCTGCTCCACTTGTCCACATGTCCGTGGTTAAGTGGACATTGGGTACAACTGCATTTTTTAGGACACTGGTGAGTCTTTTTCTGACGTCCGTGTACATTCTCGGTATCGCCTGCCTACAGAAGTGGAACCTAGATGGTATTTGGTAACGGGGGCACACTGCCTCAATAAATTGTCTAGTTCCCTGTGAACTAACGGCGGATACCGGATGCACGTCTAACACCAACATAGTTGTCAAGGCCTCAGTTATCCGCTTTGCAGCAGGATGACTGCTGTGATATTTCATCTTCCTCGCAAAGGACTGTTGGACAGTCAATTGCTTGGTGGAAGTAGTAAAAGTGGGCTTACGACTTCCCCTCTGGGATGACCATCGACTCCCAGCAGCAACAACAGCAGCGCCAGCAGCAGTAGGCGTTACACGCAAGGATGCATCGGAGGAATCCCAGGCAGGAGAGGACTCGTCAGAATTGCCAGTGACATGGCCTGCAGGACTATTGGCATTCCTGGGGAAGGAGGAAATTGACACTGAGGGAGTTGGTGGGGTGGTTTGCGTGAGCTTGGTTACAAGAGGAAGGGATTTACTGGTCAGTGGACTGCTTCCGCTGTCGCCCAAAGTTTTTGAACTTGTCACTGACTTATTATGAATGCGCTGCAGGTGACGTATAAGGGAGGATGTTCCGAGGTGGTTAACGTCCTTACCCCTACTTATTACAGCTTGACAAAGGGAACACACGGCTTGACAAATGTTGTCCGCATTTCTGGTGAAATACCTCCACACCGAAGAGCTGATTTTTTTGGTATTTTCACCAGGCATGTCAACGGCCATATTCCTCCCACGGACAACAGGTGTCTCCCCGGGTGCCTGACTTAAACAAACCACCTCACCATCAGAATCCTCCTGGTCAATTTCCTCCCCAGCGCCAGCAACACCCATATCCTCCTCATCCTGGTGTACTTCAACACTGACATCTTCAATCTGACTATCAGGAACTGGTCTGCGGGTGCTCCTTCCAGCACTTGCAGGGGGCGTGCAAATGGTGGAAGGCGCATGCTCTTCACGTCCAGTGTTGGGAAGGTCAGGCATCGCAACCGACACAATTGGACTCTCCTTGTGGATTTGGGATTTCGAAGAACGCACAGTTCTTTGCGGTGCTTTTGCCAGCTTGAGTCTTTTCAGTTTTCTAGCGAGAGGCTGAGTGCTTCCATCCTCATGTGAAGCTGAACCACTAGCCATGAACATAGGCCAGGGCCTCAGCCGTTCCTTGCCACTCCGTGTGGTAAATGGCATATTGGCAAGTTTACGCTTCTCCTCCGACAATTTTATTTTAGGTTTTGGAGTCCTTTTTTTACTGATATTTGGTGTTTTGGATTTGACATGCTCTGTACTATGACATTGGGCATCGGCCTTGGCAGACGACGTTGCTGGCATTTCATCGTCTCGGCCATGACTAGTGGCAGCAGCTTCAGCACGAGGTGGAAGTGGATCTTGATCTTTCCCTAATTTTGGAACCTCAACATTTTTGTTCTCCATATTTTAATAGGCACAACTAAAAGGCACCTCAGGTAAACAATGGAGATGGATGGATACTAGTATACAATTATGGATGGACTGCCGAGTGCCGACACAGAGGTAGCTACAGCCGTGGACTACCGTACTGTACTGTGTCTGCTGCTAATATAGACTGGATGATAATGAGATGTAGTATGTATAAAGAAGAAAGAAAAAAAAACCACGGGTAGGTGGTATACAATTATGGACGGACTGCCGAGTGCCGACACAGAGGTAGCTACAGCCGTGAACTACCGTACTGTACTGTGTCTGCTGCTAATATAGACTGGTTGATAAAGAGATGTAGTAGAATGTATGTATAAAGAAGAAAGAAAAAAAAACCACGGGTAGGTGGTATACAATTATGGACGGACTGCCGAGTGCCGACACAGAGGTAGCTACAGCCGTGAACTACCGTACTGTGTCTGCTGCTAATATAGACTGGTTGATAAAGAGATGTAGTAGTATGTATGTATAAAGAAGAAAGAAAAAAAAACCTCGGGTAGGTGGTATACAATTATGGACGGACTGCCGAGTGCCGACACAGAGGTAGCTACAGCCGTGAACTACCGTACTGTGTCTGCTGCGACTGGATGATAAATAATGATATAAAAAATATATATATATATCACTACTGCAGCCGGACAGGTATATATATTATATAATGACGGACCTGCTGGACACTGTCTGTCAGCAGAATGAGTTTTTTATAGAATAAAAAAAAAAACACCACACAAGTGAAGTCACACGACGATTGTTTAACTTTTTCAGGCAATCACACAATATAGTATACTACTAACTATACTGGTGGTCAGTGTGGTCAGGTCACTGGTCAGTCACACTGGCAGTGGCACTCCTGCAGCAAAAGTGTGCACTGTTTAATTTTAATATAATATGTACTCCTGGCTCCTGCTATAACCTATAACTGGCACTGCAGTGCTCCCCAGTCTCCCCCACAATTATAAGCTGTGTGAGCTGAGCACAGTCAGATATATATACATAGATGATGCAGCACACTGGGCTGAGCAGTGCACACAGATATGGTATGTGACTGAGTCACTGTGTGTATCGTTTTTTTCAGGCAGAGAACGGATATATTAAATAAAACTGCACTGTCTGGTGGTCACTGTGGTCAGTCACTAGTAAACTCTGCACTCTCTACACTTCTACAGTACTCCTAAGCTCCAGTAAATCAGGTCAATCTCTCTCTCTCTTCTAATCTAAATGGAGAGGACGCCAGCCACGTCCTCTCCCTATCAATCTCAATGCACGTGTGAAAATGGCGGCGACGCGCGGCTCCTTATATAGAATCCGAGTCTCGCGAGAATCCGACAGCGTCATGATGACGTTCGGGCGCGCTCGGGTTAACCGAGCAAGGCGGGAAGATCCGAGTCGCTCGGACCCGTGAAAAAAAACATGAAGTTCGGGCGGGTTCGGATTCAGAGAAACCGAACCCGCTCATCTCTAAACAAAAGTGGATTTTCCAGCTGTTGCCATGGCCACCAGGTCCTATGGACCGCCCCTTTATACGGCAATACTTCCATGTGCCGTCTGGAATCTGCATCACCTGACCACTGTCGTGTCTATAAACATCGTCTGGCAGATATGGACATCACATTTACTCTTGATGCCAGAATGCAAATATCCCTCTGTGCATCTCGCATATATAGAAATGCATCCTTAAAATGCTCTATATTCAATAAAATATTGTCCCTGTCAATATTTTCAGTCAGGAAATCCGACCAAGCCCCCCCAGCGCTGCACATCCAGGCTGAGGCGATTGCTGGTCGCAGTATAACACCAGTATGTGTGTATATACTTTTTAGGATATTTTTCAGCTTCCTATCAGCTGGCTCCTTGAGGGCGGCCGTATCTGGAGACGGTAACGCCACTTGTTTTTATAAGCGTGTGAGCGCCTTATCCACCCTAAGGTGTGTTTCCCAACTCGCCCTCACTTCTGGCGGGAAAGGGTATACCTCCAATAATTTTCTATCGGAGGAAACCCACGTATCATCACACACTTTAATTTATCTGATTCAGGAAAAACTACAAGTAGATTATTCCCACCCTACATAATACCCTTATTTGTGGTACTTGTAGTATCAGAAATATGTAACACCTCCTTCATTGCCCTTAACATGTAACGTGTGGCCCTAAAGGAAAATACGTTTGTTTCTTCACCGTCGACACTGAAGTCAGTGTCCGTGTCTGTGTCTGTGTCGACCAACTGAGGTAAATGGGCGTTTTTACAAGCCCCTGACGGTGTCTGAGACGCCTGGACAGGTACTAATTTGTTTGCCGGCCGTCTCATGTCGTCAACCGACCTTGCATCGTGTTGACATTATCACGTAATTCCTAAATAAGCCATCCATTCCGGTGTCGACTCCCTAGAGAGTGACATCACCAATACAGGCAATTTGCTCCGCCTCCTCACCAACATCGTCCTCCTACATGTCGACACACACGTACCGACACACAGCACACACACAGGGAAAGCTCTGATAGAGGACAGGACCCCACTAGCCCTTTGGGGAGACAGAGGGAGAGTTTGCCAGCACACACCAAAAACGCTATAATTATACAGGGACAACCCCTTATACAAGTGTTTTCCCTTATAGCATTTTCACATATGTAATCATATCGCCAAATAAGTGCCCCCCCTCTCTGTTTTAACCCTGTTTCTGTAGTGCAGGGGAGAGCCTGGGAGCCTTCCTCACAGTAGAGCTGAGCAGGAAAATGGCGCCGTGTGCTAAGGAGAATAGGCCCCGCCCCCTTTTCGGCGGGCTTCTTCTCCCGTTTTTCTGAGACCTGGCAGGGGTTAAATACATCCATATAGCCTCCAGGGGCTATATGTGATGTATTTTTAGCCATAAAAGGTATTATACATTGCTGCCCAGGGCGCCCCCAGCAACGCCCTGCACCCTCCGTGACCGTTGGTGTGAAGTGTGTGACAACAATGGCGCACAGCTGCAGTGCTGTGCGCTACCTTCATGAAGACTGAAAAGCCTTCTGCCGCCTGTTTCTGGACCTTCAATCTTCAGCATCTGCAAGGGGGGTCGGCGGCGCGGCTCCGGGACGAACCCCAGGGTGAGACCTGTGTTCCGACTCCCTCTGGAGCTAATGGTGTCCAGTAGCCTAAGAAGCCAATCCATCCTGCACGCAGGTGAGTTGAACTTCTCTCCCCTAAGTCCCTCGATGCAGTGAGCCTGTTGCCAGCAGGACTCACTGAAAATAAGAAACCTAAAAACTTTTTCTAAGCAGCTCCTTAAGAGAGCCACCTAGATTGCACCCTGCTCGGACGGGCACAAAAACCTAACTGAGGCTTGGAGGAGGGTCATAGGGGGAGGAGCCAGTACACACCACCTGATCCTAAAGCTTTTACTTTTGTGCCCTGTCTCCTGCGGAGCCGCTATTCCCCATGGTCCTGACGGAGTCCCCAGCATCCACTTAGGACGTTAGAGAAATTATCAATGGAAATCAAATTTATTAACCCATGGAGGTCTGGATTTGGAGTCATCCTCAAAATTAAAGTGTAAAAACACACTACAGGCTGATCCAACTTTGATGTAATGTCCTTAAAACAAGTCAAAATGAGGCTCAGTAGTGTGTGTGGCCTCCACGTGCCTGTATGACCTCCCTACAACCCACACAAGTGGCTCAGGTAGTGCAGCTCATCCAGGATGGCAAATCAATGTGAGCTGTGGCAAGAAGGTTTGCTGTGTCTGTCAGCGTAGTGTCCAGAGCATGGAGGCGCTACCAGGAGACAGGCCAGTACATCAGGAGACGTGGAGGAGGCCGTAGGAGGGCAACAACCCAGCAGCAGGACCGCTACCTCCGCCTTTGTGCAGGGAGGAACAGGAGGAGCCCTGCCAGAGCCCTGCAAAATGACCTCCAGCAAGCCCCAAATGTGCATGTGTCTACTCAAACGATCAGAAACAGACTCCATGAGGGTGGTATGAGGGCCCGACGTCCACAGGTGGGGGTTGTGCTTACAGCCCAACACCGTGCAGGACGTTTGGCATTTGCCAGAGAACACCAAGATTGGCAAATTCGCCACTGGCGCCCTGTGCTCTTCACAGATGAAAGCAGGTTCTCACTGAGCACATGTGACAGAGTCTGGAGATGCCAAGGAGAATGTTCTGCTGCCTGCAACATCCTCCAGAATGACCGGTTTGGCAGTGGGTCAGTAATGGTGTGGGGTGGCATTTCTTTGGGGGGCCGCACAGCCCTCCATGTGCTTGCCAGAGGTAGCCTGACTGCCATTAGGTACCGAGATGAGATCCTCAGACCCCTTGTGAGACCATATGCTGGTGCGGTTGGCCCTGGGTTCCTCCTAATGCAAGACAATGCTAGACCTCATGTGGCTGGAGTGTGTCAGCAGTTCCTGCAAGACGAAGGCATTGATGCTATGGACTGGCCCGCCCGTTCCTTAGACCTGAATTCAATTGAGCACATCTGGGACATAATGTCTCGCTCCATCCACCAACGCCACGTTGCACCACAGACTGTCCAGGAGTTGGCAGATGCTTTAGTCCAGGTCTGGGAGGAGATCCCTCTGAGACCATCCGCCACCTCATCAGGAGCATGCCCAGGCATTGTAGAAAGGTCATACAGACACGTGGAGGCCACACACACTACTGAGTCTCATTTTGACTTGTTTTAAGGACATTACATCAAAGTTGGATCAGCCTGTAGTGTATTTTTCCACTTTCATTTTGAGGGTGACTCCAAATTCAGACCTCCATGGGTAAATAAATTTGATTTCCATTGATAATTTTTGTGTGATTTTGTTGTCAGCACATTCAACTATGTAAAGAACAAAGTATTTAATAAGAATATTTCATTCATTCAGATCTAGGATGTGCTATTTTAGTGTTCCCTTTATTTTTTTGAGCAGTGTATATATATATATATATATATATATATATATATATATAGGATATGTGTGTATATGTGTTTTACAATACGTATATTCATATTACGATTTCTAATGAATGCTGTAGTAAAAGTATTCCTTCTCATGTGCTGGTTGCTCTGTTGCTAAAGCTCTAGGTCGGCCATGGCGAGTTGGTCTCAGTTCCTCACGAGGAGTCCGAATGGTTATTCTTTTCCCGCCGTGGATAGAATACAGTAGAAGTCAACTCCTGGTCTGCACGGAGCCTTGTCACAAAGGATCGTATACAGGAAGCTAAGTGATAGTTTTAATTATATGCTTTGATGATATTGGCATTACACACGCAGGGGGGAGTGCTTGTATTCAGAAATGGTCGGTTACCTTGACATCCGATAGTTTACCTTAGAGAGAGAGGGGATGTTTCCTATGTTGGGTCTTCTCTATAACAGTGCTGCAGCCTGCCGTGCGACTACAGGGGGTTTGGCCAGGGTAATGCCGAGGCTGACTCCGAGAGATACTGGAGTTTTTTCCCTGTGACAGTGTACCGCTGTTTGGGGATGCCTCAGTTAAGTCACTCTCGGCGAATACCACTGGTAAGTCTACCTTCGTGAGTTAGATTCCCTCACAACGGTTGGTGACGCATCCTTTTTTTGGGACTCTTTAACCGGTTCGATACAGTTCTTTTTTCCCTTTCTGTGCAGATAGTGGAAGGTGAAAAGGTAAGAGCTCTGCAGCCTTGTTAGGTTCGCAGAAGCGGATATTGTCTTCTGTTTCTACCACATCCGCCGCATGTCACTGGGTCTATCTGGCTGGAGCCCACACCGGTGGGAACTCGTCTAATACTCTTCCGTCAGTCCAGGAATGAACTTGGACCTGGGGGTTTATAATAGAATCCAAAGGGGGACATACTGGAGTTTACAGATGATTCCCCTCACTGATTTTTCAAATAGATCTTACCGATTCCTCTCTGGAAGGGGAGGTAGTATGCGACGCCGTACCAGAGTTGCGTCAGGTTCAGGACTTTGTCCTGCTGTCCCTGTTAAAAAAAAAAAAAAAAAAGAAAACAAAGATTTCTACTTACGAAGTTGAACTACAGGATGGAATCTCTCAGGCCAGGGAGCTCCAGCATGTAAAGGTAGAAAAAGGGTTTAAATGCGTTTTTCTCAGCATTCAGCCTACCTGGGTTGATATCCAGGATTGTCTTTGCCATCTCACCGGATTGTTAGCAGTATGATGGTTTTCTTTCAATAGTAAGAGCCATTGTTATTCTGTACTGAGACGCTCCCCTGCTTACGGCGAGGTCAAGAGACAAGTGTTCCAAATCGTTGTTTCTCTCTGACTGTTCTTCAACACAGGGAATGGCTGTTGTTCCCAACGACGCGGATGTCGGAGGTGGGTATCAGAGTAGATACTGAACAGTTGAGGTTCTGTGTTTTCCTGTGGAAAGAGTTCTGAGGATCCAGAGTCAGATCAGATTTGCAATGACAATCCATCAATATGTTCCGTTGATGAAGAAGACGGGTGCGGCCTAAGAGGCTTTTTCGGTGAGCAGGTCAAATTCCAGAGTGGTTTTCACGGGACCAGTTGGAATGTGGTCCGGGTCTCTCCTGCACATGCACCGGAATTTAATACTAATGGCCAGGATATCGCTCCTGTCGTGTCTGCACAGTCTCGCCTCCTAGAGGGACGAAGGTTCGGGATCCAGGATTAGATCCTGGTGTCCATGCATGAAGATCTCCGAGGCTGAGGAGCGGTCTTTCCAAGGGAAGTATTTCCAGAGGAAAAGGTCATGCTGGAAAGCTTGTCTGCAATATGCTTTCTTGAATTAGAGCTATTTTCAACGAACATATTCTGCGTGATCTGCCCGTGTTATGTCTGTCGGGCAACTTGACAGCAGTGGCGTGAGTAAGCCGCTAGGGCGGAACAAGGAGCAAAGTGGCAATGGCAGAAGCCGCAGAAGTAAGTCCATCCGGGAGATATACACTCGTCATCCTGAAGTTTACACAGAAGTGACAAGCCTTTGGGGAGTGCCTCAATGGGACATGTTGGCGTCTCGACTCAACGAGAGACCTCAGGAATATTGTTCCAGGTCAGGCGACATTCAAGCTATGGCAGTGGACGCCCTCGTGACACCTTGGGTGTTTTCAGTCGGTCTGTGTGTCCCCTCCGCCTTCACTCTTGCTGAAGGTGATAAACGTAAGAAGAACAAAGGTTCAGGCGATCCTCATTGTTCCGGTCTAGCCAAGGAGGGCTTGGTATCCAGTTCTTCAAGTTTTACTCATAGACGATCCCTGGCCTCTTCCTCTACGTGAGGAACTGTTACAGCGAGATCAGGGCGTGTATCAAGACTTACCGCTGCTGCGTTTGACGGCGTAGCAGTTGAACGCCATATCCTAGCCCTAAAGGTTATTCCCAGTGAAGTCATTTCCACACTTCTTCAGGCTAGTAAAGAGGTAACGGCAAAGCCTTACCACCGTCTTTGGCATAAATATGTGTCTTGGTGTGACTCCACGAAGGCTCCTACGGAAGACTTTCACCTGGGTCGTTCTTCTCCATTCTTTGCAAGCAGGTGTGGATTCAGGCCTAAAGTTAGGCTCCTTTTCAGTGCGGTTTTGACCTTATAAATTTTCTTTCAAAAGAATTGGCCACCTTTCCGGAGGTTCAGATTTTCGTGAAAGGAGTACTGCACATCCAACCTCCATTTGTGCCCTCATTGGCACCGTGGGACCTTGACGTGGTGTTGCGTTTTCTTATGTCACACTGATTGGAACCTTTATGAAAGGTAGTGTTAAAATTTCTCTCTTGGAGAGTGGTCCTGCTTTTGGTTCTGGCGTCCGTAAGGCGGGTGTCGGAAGTAGCGGCTTTGTCTCACAAGAGACCCTGTTTGATCTTCCATGTGGACAGAGCGGAATTGAGAACTCGGATAATAGTTCTGCCAAAAGGGGTTTTTCTGTGTTTCGCAGATGCCTGTGGTAACCTCAGCATTGGCTGATTCAAAGTCTCTCGATGTAGTCAGGGCTTGGAATATTTATGTTGCCAATTTGGCTCTGTTTGGGGAAACGGAGGTTCTGTTTGTCCGGTATGTTTCCAGCGTGTTTGGGGCGCCTGCGTCTATGCAGTCTGTTACACGCTGGATCTGTGATATGATTTGGCGTGCTCGTTCTGCGGCTGGATTGCCGTTGCCGAAGTCGGTGGAGACCCATTCTACTAGAACGATAGGCTCTTCTTGGGCGGATGCCCGAGGTGTCTCAGTGGTTTAACGTTGCCGAGCGGCTACTTGGTCGGATTCAAACACCTTTGCTAAGCTCTACACGTTTGATACCCTGGCTGATGGGGACCTCCTGTTTGCTCAATCGGTGCTGCAGAGTCGTCCGCACTCTCCCGCCCGGTCTGGAGCTTTGGTATAAACCCCATGGTCCTTACGGAGTCCCCAGCATCCTCTAGGACGTATGAGAAAATAGGATTTTAATACCTACCAGTAAATCCTTTTCTCTTAGTCCGTAGAGGATGCTGGGCGCCCGTCCCAGTGCGTACTGTGTCTGCAGTTATTGGTTATGGTTACACTCTTGTGGTGTTTTCTTTTTTGTCAGGCTGTTGCTGACGTTGTTCATGCCATGACATGCGGTATCTTCTTATTGGTTGGATTGACACACAGGTTGTGTTGCTTATTCTCTCAGCATGTGGCTGTGTAATTTTTCATGCCGTTGGCTGGTGTTCTATTGAATACCACGTTCTGCGGTATGTTCGTGGTGTGAGCTGGTATGACACTCACCGTGTTTAAACAATAAATTCTTTCCTCGAAATGTCCGTCTTCCTGGGGTCTGGAGGAGGGGCATAGAGGGAGGAGCCAGTTCACACCCATTAAAAGTCTTATAGTGTGCCCATGTCTCCTGCGGATCCCGTTTATACCCCATGGTCCTTACGGAGTCCCCAGCATCCTCTACGGACTAAGAGAAAAGGATTTACCGGTAGGTATTAAAATCCTATTTTTAGTTGGAAAAGGTACACTTTATGTATACGTGTAATGGGATAAGATTCTAGTTGTCAGAATACTACTATATATTTTTGCAAGGTTGTGAGACATAACCACATCTGTCAGAACACAAGATACTGCAGTAGTTAATTACTGAATGCTACTGGATCAATGCTAATTATAATACTTATGCATTATGGACAAATGGAACAACAGCTGTCTAATTATGTAAATGCCATAACAATTAGCTATATACAGTATTTCTATACTCATTATTTATTTTAAAGATAAAAGCTATGACTAGAAGTGGTTTACAATAAACCAGAGGCGCTTTAATAGAGGAGGGGGCCCCGTGTGGAGTCTCTAATTGGGCCCCCTCCTCTCTGGTGGCTTGTGCATGAGCAGGTCTCCGGGTACATGGTGCCCACTCCGCGTTCCCGAGGACATCTCTATTACGCATGCACGAATCACCGAAAATAGCCGCGGCTGACATTTTCCGAGTGATTTTTGCCGCTGTGCAGCTAGGGCCGGGTCAATAAGTGTATTGAGGTGGCACATTATACAACCACCATCCTTCCTGGGGAAATATGTGCAGCTTAATATAAAATACTACAAAGATGGGGCGGAGTCAGACCTGTTCGCTGATGTGCGTTTTTGCACAGCGGGCGATTATCGATTGACTGCGCATGCATATGCACCTCAATGCCCACGCGCATCACCAAACAACAGACCTCGCCAAATTACGACAAGCTGATTCGAAAATTTCAATTGCACAGCCATTCGCAAGCTGATTGATGAAGAGGTGGTTTGTGGGTGGTAACTGACCATTTTCTGGGAGTGTCAGGGAAAACGCAGGCGTTCCAAAGCGTTTTCAGGGAGGGTGTGTGACGTCAGCTCCATCCCCGATCAGCCTGTTCTCGTCGCATTGTAGGAGTAAGTTCTGGGCTGCACACAGACTGCACACACTGGTAAAAACATTTGATGATGAGTGAGGTGCGAACGGATTCGCAGCTGTCTGCTGACTGGGGGACATTTGTAGCACGGCTTACACATGCGAGCACACACTTGCACGGTTGAATTTACACTCCCCTTGGGTGGTGACTATCTGATCACGGGACAGCAAAATTAGTAGCCCAGCGATCAGGTCTGAATTAGGCCCCTTAGCTGAATTAGGCCCCTTAGCTGATACAGATAGCCTGATACATTGGATGTGAAGCAGTTAGTACACATATATGATAATTAGAACTCATACTTGTGTGGAAATAATCACCTTTTTATCTAAAAGTCTTTATGGCAAATAAGAATTCATAAGCAGATATAATAGGATTTTAATTACCTACCAGTAAATTATTTTCTCGTTGTCCGTAGAGGATGCTGGGGTCCTTATTAGTACCATGGGGTATAGACGGGTCCACTAGGAGCCACTGGCACTTAAAGAGTTTAATAGTGTGGGCTGGCTCCTCCCTCTATGCCCCTCCTACCAGACCCAGTCTAGAAACTGTGCCCGAGGAGACGGACAACTTCGAGAGAAGGATTTTACACAGATAGTGGTGAGATTCACACCAGCTCACATAAACAAGGCAAACCAAGCTAACTTGCTTGAAAACTCAGCAATAGCTGAATAACATTACTGAACCAAGTAACAACGCAGTACTTAACCAAGAACCAAGTAGTACTGAACCAAGTAACCACTGCAGGATAACAAAGCGCTTTGCGGGCGCCCAGCATCCTCTACGGACTACGAGAAAAAGATTTACCGGTAGGTAATTAAAATCCTATTTTCTCTTACGTCCTAGAGGATGCTGGGGTCCACATTAGTACCATGGGGATGTACCAAATCTCCCAGAACGTGAGGGAGAGCGCGGAGGCACCTGCAGAACTGATTGACCAAACTTTAGGTCCTCAGAGGCCAAAGTATTGAACTTGTAGAACTTGGCAAACGTGTTCGACCCTGACCAAGTAGCCGCTCAGCAAAGTTGTAAAGCCGAGACCCACCGGGCAGCCACCCAGGAAGAACCCACCTTACGAGTAGAGTGGGCCTTAACAGATTTTGGACACGGCAATCCTGCCGTAGAATATGCATGCTGAATAGTGAACCTGATCCAGCGAGAAATCGTCTGCTTGGGATTATATAAAGGACAAAGAGTCCGATTTCCTGTGACGAGCAGTCCTCTTCACATAGATCTTCAAAGCCCTCACAACATCCAAAGACTTTGATGTAATTGAGGAGTCAGTAGCTACTGGCACCACAATATGTTGATTGATATGAAAAGCCGACACAACCTTTGGAAGGAACTGCTGACATGTCCTGAGCTCAGCTCTATCTTCATGGAAGATTAAATAGGGGCTTTTTTCAGGCCAAAGCCCCCCAATTCCGACACACGTCGAGCAGAAGCTAAGGCCAACAATGTGACAGCCTTCCACGTGAGAAACTTGACCTCAGCCTCCTGTAAAGGCTCAAACCAATCCGATTGCAGGAAATGCAACACCACGTTAAGATCCCAGGGTGCCGTCGGCGGTGCAGTCCACCGTCATGCTGAAGATTTTGAGGAACCAGAAGCAGACTTCTGGTCCTGGGAACCTGCAGGTGCAGGCTTTTTGAATTTTGCTTGACCACCTCTAAAGAAGGTGGCAGGAGGCTTGGACTTTTTTGTATTTGCGGTCCGAAAGGACCGCGATGTTGATGATGAAAAGGGTTTATTCGTAGAAGGAGCAGCTGAGGGGAGAAAAGCCGACTTACCCGCGGTTGCCGTGGAAATCCATGCATCCAACACTTCTCCAAATAGAGCCTGACATGTGAAGGGTAGGTTCTCCACACTTCTCCTGGATTCCGCGTCTGCTGACCATTGGCGCAGCCAGAGTCCCCTGCGTGCTGATACCGCCATGGAAGATATCCTTGCATTCAGAGTACCCAGGTTCTTCATGAACTCCACCATGAACCCCGCAGAATCCTGTATGTTACGTAAAAACAGTTCAATGTCACTTCTATCCATCGTATCTAAGTCCTCTAGTAATGTGCCTGACCACTTTTCTATGGCTTTAGAAATCCATGCACGGGCAATAGCGGGCCTTAGCACCACTCCTGAAGCAGTGTATATGGATTTGAGCGTAGTGTCAATATTACGATGAGCCGGTTCTTTTAACGCAGTAGATCCAGGGACAGGTAAAACCACCTTTTTAGACAGATGCGTCTCAACTATGGGTGGGTTTTCCCATTTTTTCCTATCCTCCTCAGGGAAGGGAAAAGAAACAAGAACCCTTTTTGGGATCTGGAATTTTTTTCTCCGGGGTTTCCCAGGACTTTTCAAATAATGCGTTTAATTCTTTAGACGCAGGGAAGGTTAGCGAGGCTTTCTTATTGTCTGTGAAGTAAGCCTCCTCTACCTGCTCAGGTATTGTGTCAGCAATGTGTAACACATCCCTAATGGCCTCAATCATGAGCTGCACCCCCTTTGCAAAGGATGCCGCCCCCCTCAGCACATCCCCATCACCATCTGCCATGTCAGAGTCGGTATCCGTGTTGTCTTGCATAATCTGGGCAAGTGCACCTTTCTTTGGATATATGCTAGGGGATTTAGAAGTAATGGGAACAGAACCTGACCAAACTTCCATAGATTTCCTTAAAACCTGAGTTTCAGTCTCAGTATGGGCTACCCTAGTAGAAATCTGAGATATCATTCTTTTAATGGAAGCCAGCCACTGTGGCTCAGAATCAGAAGTCTGAGACATGATATCACATTCCTGGGTACATGGAATGGATTGCTCTGGAGAAGATACTTCCTCTGCAGCATAAGACACAGAGTCCCTGAACATGGTTATGTAATAATTTGCATACACACACACACACACACACACACACACACACACACACACACACACACACTCACACTCACACACACACAGGAAAATTTCAGACACTGTTTCTCCCAAGTACATACAGAGAGAGACACAGAGTTTGGAGCCAGCACACACAGCGCCCCAGAGACAGTTATATAAGATCTGCCTGGCGCTGACTGTGTACCCTTAATAGACTACACAGCAAATTTACAGCCTCCCCCTTCCCCCCTTCTATAACGCCCTGGTACCGCACAGGATAGTTGGAGTCGTGTGGAGGGACAGCGCTCCCTGTCAGCGTCGCTGGAAGTGGATATGCAGGGAGAAAATGGCGCTGATGAGCTGCTGGGTTCGCTCTGAGGAGAAGCTCTGCCCCCAAACATGGCACGTCTTTCCGCACTATTTGAAATTTATACTGGCCTGAGGTATTATGCTAGCAGCGTTTACCAGAGTCCCTGATAGCCTGAGTGACCAGTGTAAGGGTATTTGCGCTGGCCCAGGGCACCCCTCATAGCGTCGCACCTGCTGTACCGCTGAGCCTTCCGGAGCGCAGTATCAGTACTGTGCTCCCACCCTGTTGCCGCCATACACACCGGCTCCTTGCTTGTCGGGTCACCGGTTACACACTCACCACCGGAATCTTCTGGCTCTGTTAGGGGGTGGTGGCATGCTGCGGGAGTGAGCGGTTTACCTCGGGTGGCTAATGATCATCACCCTCAGGAGCTCAGTGTTCTGTCAGCGGAGATAGTGGCCATTAACCTCTGAGGGTTGGACACTACTCCCCTCCACCCCACCCCCCCTAAGTCCAACGAAGCAGGGAGGCTGTAGCCAGCAACCTCCCTGTGCCTAACTCTAAGAAAAAAAATAAAACTAGAAAAACTCCTAGGAGCTCCCCTAGCTGTGACCGGCTCCGCCGGGCACATTTTCTAAACTTAGTCTGGTAGGAGGGGCATAGAGGGAGGAGCCAGCTCATGCTATTAAACTCTTAAAGTGCCAGTGGCTCCTAGTGGACCCGTCTATACCCATGGTACTAATGTGGACTCCAGCATCCTCTAGGACGTAAGGGAAAGGGGGTCATTCAGACCTGATTGCACGCTATGTTTTTTTGCTGCGCTGCAATCAGGTCAGAACTGCGCATGCGTATGCATCGCAATGCGCAGGCGCGTCGCACGGGTACAAAGCAGATCGTTGCTGTGCGATGGATTTTACGAAGAATCCATTCGCACAGCTGATCGCAAGGAGATTGACAGGAAGAAGGCGTTTGTGGGTGGCAACTAACCGTTTTCAGGGAGTGGTTGGAAAAACGCAGAAGTGTCCAAGCGTTTGCAGGTCGGGTGGCTGACGTCAATTCCGGCCCCAGACAGGCTGAAGTGATCGCAAGGGCTGAGTAAGTCCTGGGCAACTCGGAAACTGCACAAATATATTTTGTACCGCCCGGCTGCACATGCGATCGCACACTTGCAAAGCAAAAATACACTCCCTTATGGGCGGCTACTATCTGATCGCAGCAGTGCAAAAAAAAACCTAGCGAGCGATCAGGTCTGAATTAGGCCCACAGAGTGCTTAGCAGATTTTATTTTTTTTAAATATAAAGTTTATTGAGGCAGTCACAGCAGTAGAAGGCAATGAAATACATACATTCATCAGTGAACATCAAATACAGTACAAAGCTGGTGCCTAGCAAGATATTGTGTATCACATAGTGACCGCTATTATTAAAAAGTGTCACAGGGACATCATCATAAACATACTTACATGGATGTACAGTGGAACAGCAGGGTGTGGAATCCAGTCCAGGTATTCCGTTTGATCAAGTCTGAGCAACCACAAGCATGGTTGCAGACACCTGTTAGCTGCTGTTAAAATGGTTTCGGACACAAGGGCCAGGGCCCTTGACGGTGAACTAGTCGTCCAGGTGATAGGCCTGTGGGGTGGCTACTGTTTGGGGTCCAGTATTAATGGTCTCTAGCGAATTTACACTCTGTAGGCTCTGAACTATTTTGTAACTTTTGACTTGCTGGTAGCTGCTAATGTTTAGTTTTGATTTGAATTGCCTATCTGTGGAAAAGCTGTGGAAAGAGAAACCTGCCGTTTGAAACTTTTACCCCGTGTGCAGTGGCAAACGCAGGATTTAGTGAGGGGGGTTTCCGTGGGTGTGTATGTATATGTGCATGTATGTGTAATATATATATATATATATATATATATATATATATATATATATATATACACACAGTGGTCGAAGTGGAAATTTTGAAGTGGGGGTATGCAAGAGTCAAGGAAGTAATTATGCACGCCTATGGCACGATCCAGACAAGGGGGCGTGGCCACACAAAAGGGGCGTGGTCACCCAAATGGGGCGTGTCCAGTGTAGTAGAACCCCTTATACTATCTAGTACTGGTGCCCCTTTCACCTTATAGCACACGGTAGAAGCTGAAATTCACATTATAGCACACGGTACGAGCTGAAATTCACATTATAGCACACGGTACGAGCCGAAACTCACATTGTAGCACACTGAATGAGCCGAAATTCACATTGTAGCACACTGAATGAGCCGAAATTCACATTATAGCACACGGTACGAGCCGAAACTCACATTGTAGCACACTGAATGAGCCGAAATTCACATTGTAGTACACTGAATGAGCCGAAACTCAAATTGTAGCACACTGAATGAGCCGAAATTCACATTGTAGCACACTGAATGAGCCGAAACTCACATTGTAGCACACTGAATGAGCCGAAACTCACATTGTAGCACACTGAATGAGACGAAATTCACATTGTAGCACACTGAAAGAGCCGAAATTAACATTGTAGCACACTGACAGAGCCGAAACTCACATTGTAGCACAATGAATGAGCCAAAATTCACATTGTAGCACAATGAATGAGCCAAAATTCACATTGTAGCACACTGAATGAGCCGAAATTCACATTATAGCACACGGTGCGAGCCGAAATTCACATTGTAGCACACTGAATGAGCCGAAACTCACATTGTAGCACACTGAATGAGCCGAAATTCACATTGTAGCACACTGAATGAGCCGTAATTAACATTGTAGCACACTGAATGAGCCAAAATTAACATTGTAGCACGCTGAATGAGCCGAAATTCACATTGTAGCACACTGAATGAGCCGAAATTCACATTGTAGCACACTGAATGAGCCGAAACTCACATTGTAGCACACTGAATGAGCCAAAACTCACATTGTAGCACACTGAATGAGCCGAAACTCACATTGTAGCACACTGAATGAGCCGAAACTCACATTGTAGCACACTGAATGAGCCGAAACTCACATTGTAGCACACTGAATGAGCCGAAACTCACATTGTGCACACTGAATGAGCCGAAACTCACATTGTAGCACATTGAATGAGCCGAAACTCACATTGTAGCACACTGAATTAGCCGAAATTCACATTGTAGCACACTGAATGAGCTGAAATTTTGACAGCAGGGACAGCCAGAGTGACGACAGGGAGAGAGAGAGTGACAACAGGGAGAGAGAGAGTGATTACAGTGACGACGGGGAGAGAGAGTGACGACAGTGAGAGAGTGACGACAGTGACGACAGGGAGAGAGAGTGATGACAGGGAGAGAGAGTGACGACAGGGAGAGAGAGTGACGACAGTGAGAGAGTGACGACAGTGACGACAGGGAGAGAGAGTGATGACAGGGAGAGAGAGTGATGACAGTGACGACAGGGAGAGAGAGTGACAACAGAGAGAGAGTGACGACAGGGAGAGAGAGTGACGACAGGGAGAAAGAGTGACGACAGGGAGAAAGAGTGACGATAGTGACGACACGGAGAGAGAGTGACGACAGTGACGACAGGGAGAGAGTGATGACAGGAAGAGAGAGTGATGACAGGGAGAGAGAGTGACGATGGAGAGAGAGTGACGAAAGGCAGAGAGAGTGATGACAGGGTGAGAGAGTGACGACAGGGAGAGAGAGTGACAACAGGGAGAGAGAATGACGACAGTGACGACAGGGAGAGAGAGTGACGACAGTGACGACAGGGAGGGAGATTGACGACAGTGACGACAGGGAGAGTGACGACAGTGATGACAGGCAGAGAGAGTGACGACAGGGAGAGAGAGTGATGACAGGGAGAGAGAGTGACGACAGTGATGACAGGGAGAGAGAGCGACGACAGGGAGAGAGGTGACAGCAGGGGAACATTACCTAATTTGTTGTTGGTGGCTGGCAGCGGTGAGCGATGGGCTGCTGGCGGCAGCGGGCGGCTGGTGGCTGGCGGCGAGCAACGTGCGGTGAGCAGCTGGTGGCGGCTGGAGGTGAGCGGCGTGCGGTGGGTGCCGGCCGCAGCACAGGGACAGGGAGCACAATGTGCAGCAGGATGGCCACTTCCCTCACCTCCTGCTGCACTTTCAGTGCATTTCCGCCCCACTTCGACCACTATATATATATATATATATATATATATATATACACATATATACACATACATACATGTGTATATATATATATATATATATATATACATATACACACACACGCACATACATACATACATACATACATATATACCACATTCAAACATACATATACAAACACACACACATATACACAAGTACACATCCATACATACATACTGTATATACACCAGTGCACAAACACACAGGCATACTGTACATACAAATACACACATAAACACTGGCTGCAAACTTACATGATACATCAGAGCCTGGGAGAGCAGAAGGACGGCAGAGTGAGGACGGAGTGGAGGGAGCTGCTGTTGCTGAGCATGCGCAGCCAGCAGCTCCCCGGCACATTCTGTGAGCAGAGAGCTCCACAGCTCTCTCTTGCTGCTGCAGCTCCGCGGTCGCGATCGCGGTAGCGGCTTTTGCTGAGACGGAGACAAAGCTGTCTCCGTCTCAAAATAGAAACCTCTGCTCATCAGGGGGGGTTTCCAGGTACTCGGAAACCCCCCCTGCGTGCGCCACTGGTGTGATCCTTCACACATTGGGGAAGAAGGAAAGAAGATAAAAGTTAAGAAAAGTGATGGTGTGGCAGACTGTAGTGAGAAAAAGTTAGTAAGATACAGAAACAAAGAGAAGAGACAAGAGATCTGGGTGGGTGGACACCAAAAAAAAAAAAAAAAAGCAGGATTTTAATACCTACTGGTGAATCATTTTCTCCTAGTTCGTAGAGGATGCTGGGGTCCACTTCAGTACCATGGGGGTATAGATGGTTCCGCAGGAGCCATGGGCACTTTAAGACTTTTCAAGGGTGTGAACTGGCTCCTCCCTCTATGCCCCTCCTCCAGACCTCAGTATAGGAACTGTGCCCAGGTAGACGGACATTTCGAGGAAAGGATTTAATTTTAAATTAATGGTGAGATTCATACCAGCTCACACCTCAACCATGCCGCACAACATGGCATTCAACACAACACATGCCAATAGGCATTAACACTTTTGCAGCAACATGCTGAAATAACCGTAACACAACACTTGTGTAACTACAAAACTAGTAACTGCAGGTAAAGTACGCACTGGGTCGGGCACCCAGCATCCTCTACGGGCTAGGAGAAAAGGATTTACCAGTAGGTATTAAAATCCTATTTTCTCATACGTCCTAGAGCAGAGGTTCTCAAACTCGGTCCTCGGGGGCACACACAGTGCATGTTTTGCAGGTCTCCTCACAGAATCGCAAGTGAAATAAATAATTAGCTCCACCTGTGGACTTTTTAAAATGTGTCAGTGAGTAATTAATACACCTGTGCACCTGCTGGGTTACCTGCAAACCATCCACTGTGTGTGCCCCTGAGGACCGAGTTTGAGAACCTCTGTCCTAGAGGATGCTGGGGTCCACTTCAGTACCATGGGGTTATACCAAAGCTCCAGTATAGGCGGGAGAGTGCGGATGACCCTGCAGCACCGATTGACCAAACTTGAGGTCCTCATCGGCCAAAGTGTCAAACTTATAAAATGTAGCAAATGTGTTTGACCCTGACCAAGTAGCTGCTCGGCAAAGTTGTAAAGCCGAGACGCCCCGGGCAGCCGCCCAAGATGAGCCCACTTTCCTAATAGAATGGGCCTTCACCGACTTCGGTATCGGCAATCCTGCCGTAGAATGAGCGTGTTGAATCGTACCTCTGATCCAGCGCGCAATAATCTGCTTAGAAGCAGGACACCCAATCTTGTTGGGAGCATACAGGACAAACAGAGCCTCTGTTTTCCGTATCCGAGCTGTTCTTGCGACATAAATCTTCAAAGCTCTGACCAGATCTAGAGACTTTGACTCAGTGAAAGTGTCAGTAGCCACTGGCACCACAATAGGTTGGTTTCTGTGGAAAGATGAAACCACCTTTGGAAGAAAATGTTGTCGAGTTCTCAACTCTGCCCTATCTTCATGGAAGACCAGGTAAGGGCTCTTGTGAGACAAGGCCCTCAACTCAGACACCCGCCTTGCGGATGCCAAGGCCAAAAGCATCACCACTTTCCAAGTGAGAAACTTCAATTCTATCTCCTGTAGAGGTTCAAACCAACTCGATTGAAGGAACTGCAACACCACATTAAGGTCCCATGGTGCCACAGGAGACACAAATGGAGGCTGGATGTGCAGAACCCCTTTCACGAACGTCTGAACTTCTGGAAGGGAGGCCAATTGTTTTTGGAAGAAAACTGATAAGGCCGAAATCTAGACCTTGATTGACCCCAATCTCAGGCCCGCATCCACACCAGCCTGCAGAAAATGGAGAAAACGTCCCAACTCAAACTCTTCCGTAGGAGCCTTCTTGGTTTCACACCAAGACACATATTTTCTCCAAATACGGTGGTAATGTTTAGACGTTACTCCTTTCCTGACCTGAATAAGAGTGGGGATGACTTCCTTGGGAATACCCTTTCGGGCTAGGATCCGGCGCTCAACAGCCATGCCGTCAAACGTAGCCACTGTAAGTCTTGATACACACATGGTCCCTACTGTAGTAGGTCCCCTTGAGGAGGAAGAGGCCGAGGATCTTCTATGAGCAACTCCTGAAGATCTGGATACCAAGTCCTCCTTGGCCAGTCTGGGGCAATGAAGATTGCTTGAACTCTTGTTCTTATTATTTTGAGAACTTTTGGAATCAGTGGAAGTGGAGGGAACACATACACCGACCGAAACACCCACTGGATCACCAGTGCATCCACTGCTATTGCTTGAGGGTCTCTCGACCTGGAACAATATCTCTGAAGCTTCTTGTTTAGACAAGATGCCATCATATCTACTTGAGGAACTCCCCAAAGACTTGTCACCTCTGCGAAGACTTCTTGGTGGAGGCCCCACTCTCCTGGATGGAGATCGTGTCTGCTGAGGAAGTCTGCTTCCCAGTTGTCCACTCCCGGAATGAAAATTGCTGACAGAGCTCTTACATGTCTTTCTGCCCAGAGGAGGATCTTCGACACCTCTGCCATTGCCGCTCTGCTTTTCGTTCCGCCTTGACCGTTTATGTACGCGACTGCTGTTACATTGTCTGACTGGATCTGCACGGGATGATCTTGAAGAAGATGTACCGCTTGCAGAAGGCCGTTGTAAATGGCTCTCAATTCCAGAACGTTTATGTGAAGGCAGGCTTCCTGACTTGACCATTTTCCTTGGAAGTTTTCCCCCTGTGTGACAGCTCCCCAGCCTCGGAGACTTGCATCCGTGGTTACCAGGACCCAGTCCTGAATCCCGAATCTGCGTCCCTCTAGTAGGTGAGAACTGTGTAGCCACCACAGCAGCAAAATCCTGGCTTTGGATGACAGGATTATCTTCCGGTGCATGTGTAGGTGGGATCCGGACCACTTGTCCAACAGGTCCCACTGGAATACTCTGGCATGGAATCGGCCAAACTTTATGGCCTCATAGGCCGCTACCATCTTTCCCAACAACCAAATGCATTGATGGATCTACACACTTGTTGGTTTCAATATTTGTTTGACCATTTTCTGGATTGCCAGAGCCTTTTCCACTGGAAGAAATACTATCTGTACTTCCGTGTCCAGAATCATCCCTAAAAAGGACAATCTTGTCGTTGGTTCTAACTGCGACTTTGGAAAATTCATGATCCAACCATGTTGTTGGAGTATTGACAGGGAGAGTGCGATATTCTAAACCAACTGTTCCCTGGACCTCGCTTTTATCAGGAGATCGTCCAGATAAGGAATTATATTGACTCCTTTTTGACGAAGGAGGACCATCATCTCTGCCATCACCTTGGTGAATACCCTCGGTGCCGTGGAGAGCCCGAATGGCAACGTCTGAAACTGGTAATGGCAATCCTGTACCGCGAATCTCAGATAAGCTTGGTGAGGAGGATAAATGGGAACATGCAAGTAAGCATCCTTTATGTCTACTGACACCATGAAGTCCCACTCCTCCAGACTGGAAATCACTGCCCTCAGGGATTCCATCTTGAACTTCAACCTTTTCAAGTAGAGATTCAGATTTTTCAGGTTTAAAATCAGTCTGACCGAGCCGTCCGGCTTCGGAACTACGAAGAGGCTTCAATAAAACCCTTCTCCTTGTTGTGACAAGGGTACCAGGACTATGACCTGATCCTGACATAATTTTTGAATTGCCGTTATTACTGCCTCTCTTTCTGGAAGAGAAACTGGCAAGGTCGATTTGAAAAATCGGCATGGGGGGACGTCTTGAAACTCTAGTTTGTACCCCATGGACACAATTTGTAATACCCATGGGTCCAGGCCAGATTGAAACCAAATTTGACTGAAGAGTTTCAGACGTGCTCCCACCCGAGCGGGCACCTGCAAGGGAGCCCCAGTGTAATGCTGTATATTTGGCAGAAGTAGGGGTTGACTTCTGCTCCTGGGATCCTGGAGATGCTGCGGGTTTCTTTCCTCTTCCCCTTCCTCTACCTGCAAAGAAGGGGGAACCTTTGGCCTTTTTGTATTTGTTGGGCCGAAAGGACTGCATGTGAGAGTGATATGTCTTCTTCGCCGGTGCAGGAGCATAAGGCAAGAATGTCGACTTACCTGCGGTAGCCGCCGAGACTAACGCATCCAGCCCATCACCAAATAAGGCCTCACCTTTATATGGGAGAGCCTCCATATTTCTTTTGGAATCTGCATCAGCATCCCACTGGCGAATCCACAATGCCCTCCGAGCCGATACTGCCATGGTAGCGGCTGTTGAACCCAAGAGTCCAATATCCTTCATAGCTTCCAGCATGTATGCTGCAGCGTCTTTGATATTACCTTATGATAGCAGTATCTCATCTCTATCAAGCATGTCAATTTCTGATGACAAGTTATCAGACCATTTTTCTGCTGCGGGGTACACTGGGCTCCACAAGGAAAGACATAAGGGTGTAGAGTAGGATCTTGATCTGAGGCACCAACAGGCTCAAAAGCTTTGGCTGTTCCCAGAATGCATAGCGCCGCCTCCTCTATAACCCCACCTCCCTGCACAGGAGCTCAGTTTTGTAGTTGGTGCCACAGATAGCAGGCACATAACAGAGGGGCTGCTCTGGGCAGCCCTACGAAGAGCTTTTTTGAGAAGAAAAGTGAAGACTTCAAGGGCTGTAGCAGTGTGTACATGTCTAGTGACATTCACTGCTGGAGCTCCATCTCTCCCCAGCGGCGCTGTACACTCCCGAGCCCTGGTTGCCGGATAACTACAGCAGGAGGCTCCGGTTTTCTTCTGGTCAGGCACACACGACGGGGGGCTCTCCGGGATCGCGTGGCCGCGCTTTGGGAGGTGGTGAGTGGGTCCCGTTTGCAGGACCCGTACTTTATCGCGATCCGGCGTGGTCGGTGGAAGGCGGGCCGCACGTGCTGGCGGTGGACACTGGCAGTACAGGCGATCCCACTAGATCACCAGGGCATGGGTGCAGGTCAGGTTTTCCCTTAAAACCTTTTTGTGTGTAGCCAGCAGTAGCTGGTGGTTTTGCTAGCAGAGGGGATAAGGCTTAGACCTGCAGCCCCCAGCCCCAGGGCGCCATTTGCAGCAAATGTTTCCGCCCTGGAGCTGCATATCTGTCTCTCCCTCACTCCCTGTCAGTGTTTGGGCGCCATTTCTCTCAGCTACACTGTTCCTGGGACTGCTTGGGCAAATCCTCCTTTGTAAAGCCGACTGGTTGTCAGCGCTGTGACTTTTCATGACACTTAAGTATTCTACATGTCAATTAGACAGTGTTAGTTAAGAAAGAGTGCATTTAGTCAGGGTTCTCTGGTACAAGTACCCTGTGATATAGATCCAGTTCTTACTGTGCAGTGTTATATCTATTGACTACATAGCTATATATATAAGCTGGTCCAGTGCAGTATTATTGTTAGTAATAACCTCTGCATTGTATAACTGTGACTATATGTGTGTGCATTAGCTTGTTGAGTGGTTTCCATTTCGTGTCTCTCACTCAACTTGCTATCCCTATATTCTATAACCTGAGGGGGCTTGGTGCGTCAGGTTTTATAATCATATAGGATTTTCACAAGATATACTTAATACGTATTTTTCTCTGTGATTTAGTCACTATGGCCCTCATTCTGAGTTGATCGCAGCAGCAAGAAAGTTAGCAATTGGGCAAAACCATGGCCCTCATTCCGAGTTGTTCGCTCGGTATTTTTCATCGCATCGCAGTGAAAATCCGCTTAGTACGCATGCGCAATGTTCGCACTGCGACTGCGCCAAGTAACTTTACTATGAAGAAAGTATTTTTACTCACGGCTTTTTCTTCGCTCCGGCGAACGTAATGTGATTGACAGGAAATGGGTGTTACTGGGCGGAAACACGGCGTTTCAAGGGCGTGTGGCTGAAAACGCTACCGTTTCCGGAAAAAACGCAGGAGTGGCCGGGGAAACGGTGGGAGTGCCTGGGCGAACGCTGGGTGTGTTTGTGACGTCAACCAGGAACGACAAGCACTGAAATGATCGCACAGGCAGAGTAAGTCTGGAGCTACTCTGAAACTGCTAAGTAGTTAGTAATCGCAATATTGCGAATACATCGGTCGCAATTTTAAGAAGCTAAGATTCACTCCCAGTAGGCGGCGGCTTAGCGTGAGCAACTCTGCTAAATTCGCCTTGCGACCGATCAACTCGGAATGAGGGCCCATGTGCACTGCAGGAGGGGTAGATATAACATGTGTAGAGAGAGTTAGATTTGGGTGGGGTGTGTTCAATCTGCAATCTAATTTGCAGTGTAAAAATAAAGCAGCCAGTATTTACCCTGCACAGAAACAAAATAACCCACCCAAATCTAACTCTCTCTGCACATGATATATCTGCTTCCCCTGCAGTGCACATGGTTTTGCCCAATTGCTAACTTTCTTGCTGCTGCGATCAACTCAGAATGAGGGCCTATATCTTTCCTGTATCCCTGCTTGTGCTGACTACACTGCGCAGGGGTTTGGGCAAGAGGTACTGTGCTGCTGACAATTGTACTGTGTTACCTGATACTGCAAGTTATATCATGTCTGCTTCTGAAGGTAACGGTTCTGGGGCTGAACACACTGTCGGTGTTGCTGAAGCCACAGATCCCTATGAGGAGACTATAGCAGCTGTGGGCTCTTGTTCTGGGGGCTCATTGCCCCCCAGTGGGACTGTGGCAACGGGGGTGCATAATGACCCACCGTGGGCTACTTTCTCCACGCTTCTACAAACGCTAGTTACTAAACTAACACCCCTTATGGGACCTCCTATGCCGGTGCAACCGTATGTGGTCCCTGCAGCTAACCCGCCGTGGGCGGATAATTTGCTCAATTGAAGAAGTGAACCAGTCCTTGACTACTAAAAAGTCTGACCCTCGCTCGCCTAAGACCAAGGGGTCCTCTAAGCGAGCTATTATCTCCTCACAATCCACTGATGTCACTGACACCTCGTCTGATGAAGATGGCGCTTACACTGACCCCACAGATTCTGACACAGATACTGCTGAGGGGGAGGATAGATCACATGTGGATGTTCCTGATCTTTTGGAGGCTATTAAGTTGATTTTACAGATTACGGATGATCCCGAGCCATCCGCCCCTCCTAAGAAACCAGATAGGTTCAAGCGTCAGAAGATGGTTAAACAAGTTTTACTTCACTCTGACCACCTAGTGGCTATACATCAGGAACCCTGGGGAAACCTGGGAAAGAAGTTTGTGCCTCAAAAGAAGATGCTGGCTTGCTATCCCATCGCTCCAGAGCTGTCTAAAAATTGTGAAACTCCTCCTCCAGTAGACTCACATGTGGCTAGGATGGTGGTTTCCTAAGCTCTACCTGTCACTACCGTCGCGTCTCTAAAAGAGCCTACGTATAAACATGTGGAGGGTTGTCTGAAAGCGATTTACACCCTCACGGGTGCTGCACAAAGGCCCACTATTGCAGCAACATGGGCTGCAGAGACTATTGAAGCATGGGCCCTAGAGTTAGAAGCTGAAATCTCTTCTGACCATGCTAGACAATGCTTGTCATATATTGTCACAGCTTCTCACTATATTAAAGAGGCGGCTTCTGATGCCAGTATCCTAGCAGCCAAAGCCTCTACTACATCAGTCCTGGCTCGCAGGATATTGTGGCTGAGATCCTGATCTGTGGATCTGGACTCTAGAAAAACCCTGGAGGTACTCCCTTTCATATACCAGTTTCGGGTGTTACCTTTTGGTTTAACTACGGCTCCGTGAGTCTTCACCAAAGTTATGGCGGTGATGACGGTGGTACTCCGCCGTCAAGGGGTCAGGATACTGCCGTATCTGGATGACTTGTTAATCCTGGCAAATTCCCCAGAACTTCTCCTACGTCATCTGGATATGACTGTCCAGTTTCTACAAGCCCACGGGTGGCTCATCAACTGGAAGAAATCCTCCCTGGTCCCTACTCAGAGCATGGTGCACCTGGGAGCGCTATTGGACACTCACAACCAGCGGTTGTTCTTGAGAAAGTCCTGAAGCTTCAGGACAGGATTCGTTGCTTCCTTTCTCGTCCGCAAGTGACGATACATTCGGCGATGCAGGTGCTGGGCCTCATGGTATCAGCATTCGACATGGTGGAGTATGCTCAATTCCATTCTCGCCCCCTCCAGAGGCTGATTCTAGCCAAGTGGGATGGCCTGCCTCACCGGATCAGGTCTTACATGATCTCGTTGACTCCGGAGATCCGTCTGTCGCTGCACTCGTGGCTCCAGGACCAACGATTGTGCAGGGGCCGTCCCTTCTGGATATCCGACTGGGTCCTGTTGACGACAGATGCCAGTCTAAGAGGTTGGGGAGCGGTGCTGGAGCAACACTCCCTTCAGGGTCGGTGGACCAAGGAGGAATCTCTCCTCTCGATCAACATTCTGGAATTGCGGGCGGTCTTCAATGCGTTGAACCTGGCCCAGCATTTAATTCAGAACCGTCCTGTTCAAGTACAGTCGGACAACGCCACCACAGTGGCTTACATAAATCATCAAGGCGGCACTCAAAGCCGTTTGGCAATGAAGGAAGTCTCACGGATTCTACACTGGGCGGAACGCCATCTACTGCCCATATCGGCAATATTCATTCCGGGAGTCCTGAATTGGGAAGCAGACTTTCTCAGTCGTCAGGACGTACACGCCGGAGAGTGGGGCCTCCATCCAGAAGTGTTTCAACTCCTAGTGGAAAAGTGGGGCCTTCCAGACGTAGATCTAATGGCGTCTCGACACAATCACAAGGTTCCGGTCTTCGGAGCAAGGACAAGGGATCCTCAAGCAGCATTCGTGGAGGTTTCGGCTGCCATACGTGTTCCCTCCGGTGTCACTCCTGCCCAGGGTAATTCGGAAGTTCAAGCAAGAAAGAGGAATTCTGCTTCTCATAGCACCGGCGTGGCCCAGACGGCACTGGTTCTCAGACCTGCAGGGCCTATCGTCAGAGCGTCCAATTCTACTTCCACAACGCCCAGACCTCCTCGTTGAGGGCCCCTGTGCCTACAAGGACCTAGCCCGGCTGTCTTTGACGGCGTGGCTCTTGAAGCTTCCGTCTTAAGGGCTAAAGGGTTTTCTGAGGCGGTCATTCAAACTATGTTGCAGGCCCGGAAACCGGCTTCGGCTCGGATTTACTATAGGGTCTGGCATTCTTACTTTGTTTGGTGCGCATCTAACAATTATGACTCTTCCAAGTTTAGTATAGCCAAGTTGTTGGCCTTTCTTCAGCAGGGCCTGGACTTAGGCCTGCGTCTGGCCTCCCTCAAGGTTAAAATATCTGCCTTGTCGGTGTGGTTTCAGAGAAAGATTGCGACCTTACCTGATGTGCATACCTTTACTCAGGGTGTGTTGCGTATCCAACCTCCCTATGTCCGGCCTGTGGCTCCTTGGGACTTGTCGGTGGTTTTGGAGGTGTTACAAGAGTCTACGTTTGAACCTCTTGGTACAGCTGATCTTAAGTGGCTTTCCCTTAAGGTGGTGTTTCTGCTGGCTATTGCTTCAGCTAGAAGAGTGTCGGATTTGGGTGCCTTGTCTTGTAGTTCCCCATATCTGATATTTCACCGTGACCGGGCGGTTCTTCGGACTCGTCCCGGTTATTTGCCTAAGGTGGTTTCTTCGTTCCACCTTAATCAGGAGATTGTGGTACCGGCCTTTGTCTCTCCTGATCTGTCTCCCAAAGAGCGGTCTTTGAATGTGGTACGGGCTCTCCGTATCTATGTGAAGAGAACTGCTTCTGTTAGGTAATCTGATTCTCTCTTTATTCTGTTTGGGTTTCAGAAACGGGGCTGGCCTGCTTACAAGCAGACTTTGGCCAGATGGATTAGAATGGTGATTGCCAGGGGCGGATCCAGAAGAAAATGATAGCCCCCCCCCATGGAAGGGGCAAGTACATTTGCGTGCGGCTTCGGTGCATGTGAGGTGGCGCTTCTTATACAATGCCCACAGTTGTAGCGCTCATTATGCAATGTCCACTGTACTGGTAGTGCCCGTTATATAGACCCCATAGTAGTGGTGCCCCTTATGCAATGCCCGTATTGCCCCCAGTAGTAATGTTGCCTGTAGTAATGCCCCCAGTGGTAATGCCCTTGCAGTTATGACCCCAGTAGTTTACCCCCCCCTTTAGTTTAGCCTCCCAGTGGTAATGCCCCCAGTAGTTTAGCCACCAGTAGTAATGCCCCCCTGTAGTTTGCCCCATTGTAGTTTAGCCCCTGTAGTTATGCCCCCCTTGTAGTTTAGCCTCCAGTAGTAATGCCCCCAGTAGTTTGGCCCCTGTAGTTATGCCCCCAGTAGTTTGGCCCCCCTGTAGTTTATCCCCCAAGTAGTAATGCCCCTGTAGTTAAGCCGCCAGTAGTAATGCCCCTGTAGTTACGCCGCCAGTAGTTGGCCCCCAGTAATAATGTCCCCCAGTAGTTTGCCCCCAGTAGATGCCCCCCAGTAATAATGTCCCCCAGCAGTTTGCCCCCAGTAGCCCCCCAGTAATAATGTCCCCCAGCAGTTTGCCCCCAGTAGATGCCCCCCAGTAATAATGTCCTCCAGTAGTTTGCCCCCAGTAGTAATGCCCCCTAGGAGTTTGCCCCCAATAGATGACCCCCCAGTAGTAATGCCCCCAGTAGATGCCCCCCAGTAATAATGCCCACAGTAGATGGCCACCAGTAGCTGCCCCCAGTAATAATGCCCCCTACGAGTTTGCCCCAATAGATGACCCCCCAGTAGTAATGCCCCCAGTAGATGCCCCCCAGTAATAATGCCCCCAGTAGATGGCCCCCCAGTAAAAATGGCCCCCAGTAGCTTTCCCCAATAGATGACCCCTCAGTAGTGATGCCCCCAGTAGATGCCCCCCAGTTATAATGCCCCCAGTAGTAATGCCCCCCCAGTAGTAATGCCCCTTGTTGATGCCCCCCCAGTATTAATGTCCCCCCGTAGTTTGCCCCCAGTAGATGCCCCCGCTGCACTAAGGAAGAAAAAAACATCATACTTATCGAGCCCCGTTCCCGCTTCCAGACCGCCGCAGTCCTCCTCTTGGCGTCCGCTCCTCAGCACTATGAGAGAGACGTCATGACTGACGTCTCTCCCATAGCGCACGCCGCACAGTGACAGCGCCGGAAGCTGGAGCTCAGTACTGAGCTCCTGCTTCCGGCTGCCGCTGTGCAGGGAGACGGGCGCCCGCTGGTAACACAATCTCAGCGGGCGCCCGTCATCTCCCTGTGCGGCGCCGGCGCCGGGGGGACGGACGGACAGAAGGATACAAATAACAGGGGGGGCACGGGCCCGAGTGCCCCCCCCCCCCCCCCCTGGATCCGCCACTGGTGATTGCACATGCTTATGTGAGGGCTGGTCTGTCAGCTCCTGCTCACATTACGGCCCATTCTACTCGGTCTGTTGGACCTTCTTGGGCGGCCCGCCATGGTGCGACCCTTGAACAATTGTGCAAGGCGGCTACGTAGTCCTCTGTGAACACGTTCATAAGGTTCTATGCCTTCGATACTGCCGCTTCCCAGGATGCTTCCTTTGGACGCCGGGTTCTTGTGCCCGCTACAGTGCGTCCCCTCCCATAAGGAACTGCTTTAGGACATCCCCTATGTCTTTCCTTGTGGAGCCCAGTGTACCCCGCAGCAGAAAACGAGTTTTATGGTAAGCACTTACCTTTGTTAAAACTCTTTCTGCGAGGTACACTGGGCTCCACAAGGCGCCCACCCTGATGCACTTAGCTTCTTTGGTTTGGTATGGCATTAGCCGCTAACACTTCTCCTGTCGTGAGAGTATGGTGTATGTGGCTACTAACCGTTGTCATCTCTCTTCCTGCTACTGCATTGGGCTGGTTAACTAAAAACTGAGCTCCTGTGCAGGGAGGCGGGGTTATAGAGGAGGCGGCGCTATGCATTCTGGGAACAGTCAAAGCCTTTGAGCCTGTTGGTGCCTCGGATCAAGATCCTACTCTACACCCCTATGTCTTTCCTTGTGTAGCCCAGAGTACCTCGCAGAAAGAGTTTTAACAAAGGTAAGTTCTTACCATAAAACTCATTTTCAATAGCACGACTCACCCATGCGCAAGCAGTGGTGGGCCTGAGCAGTGTACCATTGGCCACATAAATAGATTTTAATGTGGTCTCCATTTTGCGGTCTGCCGGCTCTTTTAGTGAAGCCATCCCAGGTGCAGGGAGAATCACCTTTTTGTCAACCTTGACAGGGCACTGTCTAACACCGGGGGTTACTTCCATCTTTTCTTGTCCTCTAAAGGAAAAGGATAAGCAATTTGAATCCTTTTAGGAATACGAAAATATTTTTCAGGATTCACCCGCACTCCCTCAAAAAGAGTATTGAGCTCGTGGGAAAAAGGGAAAGTTACCTAATAGAAATAAGCCTTCTCCTGAGGTACAGTAGGGGTTCCGTAACTTCTAAAACCTCCCTTTGTTTTTTGCCAATTTAGGATCTATCTCTCTGGAATCACTATTGTCGACACAAGAATCGGAGTCCTTGTCGGTATCAGTATGTACAATGTTTGCAAATAGTCTTTTATGTGACCCAGAGGGGTTGCCTGCGGATGAGACAGCAGAACCCTGAAAAAATCACATCTTTAACTGATTTTCTCCAGCTTTCTGCATGAGACTCCGACATATCTAATCTCCTACTGATATGACTCACACTATCACGTATTTCTTTCACCCATTCAGGCTCGTGGTGTGCTGGCAGTGTCACCACATTACAACTCTGTGTCCCTAAAATGGCTCCCTCAGGGGAAGAACTCCCTGCCTCAGACATGTCACACACGTGTACAAACACCTCACAAACACTCCAGGGGCAGTATTTACTAATATTCGTGTTTTAGCCGTTTTTAAGGGAGTTTGATCTCGAATGGTATCGGGTGCATTTTACTGCAACTTTTTGAATCCTGATACGATCATTCACTAAGCTGCCGAGTTTTCCACATTCGTTTTTTCCAATGTCAATGTGATTCGTAATATCAGGCAGTGTTTTACGGGAGTGATGAGTAAAACACTGCCTGACAAAACACAAGGAATCCCGGCCGGATATGTGAGTTCCGTGCAGGGCTTCATTGTGTACCTTAAAAAGTTGTTTAAAGTCTTAAAAAATCTGAAAACAATTGCGTGGGGTCCCCCCTCCTAAGCACAACCAGCCTCGGGCTCTTTGAGCCGGTCCTGGTAGAAAAAATATGGGGGGAAAAATGACAGGGGTTCCCCCATATTTAATCAACCAGCACCGGGCTCTGCGCCTGGTCCTGGTTCCAAAAATACGGGGGACAAAAAGCGTAGGGGTCCCCCGTATTTTTGAAACCAGCATCGGGCTCCACTAGCCAGGTACATAATGCCACAGCCGGGGGACACTTTTATACTGGTCCCTGCGGCCCTGGCATTACATACCCAACTAGTCACCCCTGGCCGGGGTACCCTGGAGGAGTGGGGACCCCTTCAATCAAGGGGTCCCCACCCTCCAGCCACCCAAGGGCCAGGAGTGAAGCCCGAGGCTGTCCCCCCATCCAAGGGCAGCGGATGGGGGGCTGATAGCATTGTGAAAATTGTGAATATTATTTTTAATAGCAGTACTACAAGTTCCAGCAAGCCTCCCCCGCAAGCTGGTACTTGGAGAACCACAAGTACCAGCATGCGGTGGAAAACCGGGCCCGCTGGTACCTGTAGTACTACTACTAAAAAAATACCCCCAAAAAAACAGGACACACACACCGTGACAGTATAAGTTTAATACATACATGCACACCTCCATACATACATACTTACCTATGTTCCCACGAGGCTTGGTCCTCTTCTCCATGTAGAATCCTAGGGGTACCTGTGAAAAAAATTATACTCACATAATCCAGGGTAGAATCCGACCTTTGAATAATCCACGTACTTGGCAAAAATAAGAATTTACTCACCGGTAATTCTATTTCTCGTAGTCCGTAGTGGATGCTGGGGACTCCGTAAGGACCATGGGGAATAGACGGGCTCCGCAGGAGACTGGGCACTCTATAAGAAAGATTTGGTATTATCTGGTGTGCACTGGCTCCTCCCTCTATGCCCCTCCTCCAGACCTCAGTTAGGATACTGTGCCTGGAAGAGCTGACACAATAAGGAAGGATTTTGAATCCCGGGTAAGACTCATACCAGCCACACCAATCACACCGTACAACTCGTGATATTATACCCAGTTAACAGTATGAAATATAACTGAGCCTCTCAACAGATGGCTCAACAATAACCCTTTAGTTAGGCAATAACTATATACAAGTATTGCAGACAATCCGCACTTGGGATGGGCGCCCAGCATCCACTACGGACTACGAGAAATAGAATTACCGGTGAGTAAATTCTTATTTTTTCTGACGTCCTAGTGGATGCTGGGGACTCCGTAAGGACCATGGGGATTATACCAAAGCTCCCAAACGGGCGGGAGAGTGCGGATGACTCTGCAGCACCGAATGAGAGAACTCAAGGTCCTCCTCAGCCAGGGTATCAAATTTGTAGAATTTAGCAAACGTGTTTGCCCCTGACCAAGTTGCAGCTCGGCAAAGTTGTAAAGCCGAGACCCCTCGGGCAGCCGCCCAAGATGAGCCCACCTTCCTCGTGGAATGGGCTTTCACTGATTTAGGATGCGGCAATCCAGCCGCAGAATGCGCCAGCTGAATCGTGCTACAAATCCAGCGAGCAATAGTCTGCTTAGAAGCAGGAGCACCTATTTTGTTGGGTGCACATAGGATAAAAAGCGAGTCAGTTTTCCTGACTCCAGCCGTCCTGGAAACATAAATTTTCAAGGCCCTGACTACGTCCAGTAACTTGGAATCCTCCAAGTCCCTAGTAGCCGCAGGCACCACAATAGGTTGGTTCAAGTGAAAAGCTGATACCACCTTAGGGAGAAACTGGGGACGAGTCCTCAATTCTGCCCTATCCATATGGAAAATCAGATAAGGGCTTTTACATGACAAAGCCGCCAATTCTGACACACGGCTGGCCGAAGCCAAGGCCAATAACATGACCACTTTCCACGTGAGATATTTCAGATCCACAGTTTTAAGTGGTTCAAACCAATGTGATTTTAGAAAACTCAACACCACATTGAGATCCCAAGGTGCCACAGGAGGCACAAAAGGGGGCTGAATATGAAGCACTCCTTTTACAAAAGTCTGAACTGCAGGCAGTGAAGCCAGTTCTTTCTGGAAGAAAATCGACAGAGCCGAAATCTGGACCTTAATGGAACCCAATTTTAGGCCCATAGTCACTCCCGACTGTAGGAAGTGCAGAAAACGACCAAAGCTGAAATTCCTCTGTAGGGGCCTTCCTGGCCTCACACCACGCAACATATTTTCGCCAAATACGGTGATAATGGTTTGCGGTTACTTCTTTCCTGGTTTTTATCAGCGTAGGAATGACTTCCTCCGGAATGCCCTTTTCCTTTAGGATCCGGAATTCAACCGCCATGCCGTCAAACGCAGCCGCGGTAAGTCTTGGAACAGACAGGGCCCCTGCTGTAGCAGATCCTGTCTGAGCGGTAGAGGCCATGGGTCCTCTGATATCATTTCGTGAAGTTCTGGGTACCAAGCTCTTCTTGGCCAATCCGGAACCACGAGTATCGTTCTTACTCCTCGCCTTCTCATTATTCTCAGTACCTTTGGTATGAGAGGCAGAGGAGGGAACACATAAACCGACTGGTACACCCACGGTGTCACTAGAGTGTCCACAGCTATCGCCTGAGGGTCCCTTGACCTGGCGCAATATCTCTTTAGCTTTTTGTTGAGGCGGGACGCCATCATGTCCACCTGTGGCCTTTCCCAACGGTTTACCAACAGTAGGAAGACTTCTGGATGAAGTCCCCACTCTCCCGGGTGTAGGTCGTGTCTGCTGAGGAAGTCTGCTTCCCAGTTGTCCACTCCCGGAATGAACACTGCTGACAGTGCTAGTACGTGATTTTCCGCCCATCGGAGAATCCTTGTGGCTTCTGCCATCGCCATCCTGCTTCTTGTGCCGCCCTGTCGGTTTACATGGGCGACTGCCGTGATGTTGTCTGATTGGATCAGAACCGGCTGGTTTTGAAGCAGGGGCCTTGCCTGACTTAGGGCATTGTAAATGGCCCTCAGTTCCAGAATATTTATGTGTAGGGACGACTCCTGACTTGACCAAAGTCCCTGGAAATTTCTTCCCTGTGCGACTGCGCCCCAGGCTGGCATCCGTGGTCACCAGGACCCAGTCCTGTATGCCGAATCTGCGGCCCTCTAGAAGATGAGCACTCTGCAGCCACCACAGTAGAGACACCCTGGTCCTTGAAGACAGGGTTATCAGTTGATGCATCTGAAGATGCGATCCCGACCACTTGTCCAAGAGGTCCCACTGGAAGGTCCTTGCATGGAACCTGCCGAATGGAATTGCTTCGTATGAAGCCACCATTTTTCCCAGGACTCGTGTGCAGTGATGCACCGATACCCGTTTTGGTTTTAGGAGGTCTCTGACTAGAGATGACAGCTCCTTGGCTTTCTCCTGCGGGAGAAACACTTTTTTCTGTTCTGTGTCCAGAATCATCCCCAGGAACAGTAAGCGTGTGGAAGGAACCAGTTGTGACTTTGGAATGTTTAGAATCCAGCCATGCTGTTGTAGCACTTCCCGAGATAGTGCTACTCCGACCAGTAACTGCTCCCTGGACCTCGCCTTTATTAGGAGATCGTCCAAGTACGGGATAATTAAAACTCCCTTTTTTCGAAGGAGTATCATCATTTCTGCCATCACCTTGGTAAACACCCTCGGTGCCGTGGACAGTCCAAACGGTAGTGTCTGGAATTGGTAATGGCAATCCTGTACCACAAATCTGAGGTACTCCTGGTGAGGAAGGTAAATGGGGACATGCAGGTTAGCATCCTCGATGTCCAGGGATACCATGTAATCCCCCTCGTCCAGGCTTGCAATAACCGCCCTGAGCGATTTCATCTTGAACTTGAATCTTTTCATGTATGTGTTCAAGGATTTCAAATTTAAAATGGGTCTCACCGAACCGTCCGGTTTCGGTACCACAAAGAGTGTGGAATAGTAACCCCGTCCTTGTTGAAGTAGGGGTACCTTGACTATCACCTGCTGGGAATACAGCTTGTGAATTGCCTCTAGCACAGCCTCCCTGCCCGAGGGAGTTGTCGGTAAGGCCGATTTGAGGAAACGGCGGGGGGGAGGCGCCTCGAATTCCAGCTTGTACCCCTGAGATACTACTTGAAGGATCCAGGGATCCACCTGTGAGCGAACCCACTGATCGCTGAAATTTTTGAGGCGGCCCCCCACCGTACCTGGCTCCGCCTGTGGAGCCCCACCGTCATGCGGCGGATTTAGAAGAAGCGGGAGAGGACTTTTGTTCCTGGGAACCTGCTGTGTGTTGCAGCTTTTTTCCCCTTCCTCTGCCTCTAGACAGAAAGGACCCGCCTTTTCCCCGCCTGTTTTTCTGGGGTCGAAAGGACTGTACCTGATAATACGGCGCTTTCTTAGGCTGTGAGGGGACATGGGGCAAAAATGCTGACATCCCAGCTGTTGCTGTGGAAACAAGGTCTGAGAGACCATCCCCGAATAACTCCTCACCCTTATAAGGCAAAACTTCCATGTGCCTTTTAGAATCTGCATCCCCTGTCCACTGCTGAGTCCATAAGTCTCTCCTAGCAGAAATGGACAATGCACTTATTCTAGATGCCAGCCGGCAGATCTCCCTCTGTGCATCTCTCATGTACAAGACAGAGTCTTTTATATGCTCTACGGTTAGCAATATAGTGTCCCTGTCTAGGGTGTCAATATTTTCCGACAGGGAATCTGACCAAGCAGCAGCAGCACTGCACATCCACGCTGAAGCAAGAGCTGGTCTCAGTATAACACCAGTGTGTGTATATATAGACTTTAGGATAGCCTCCTGCTTTCTATCAGCAGGTTCCTTTAGGGCGGCCGTATCCGGAGACGGTAGTGCCACCTTTTTAGACAAACGTGTGAGCGCTTTATCCACCCTAGGGGGAGTTCCCCAACGTGACCTATCCTCTGGCAAGAAAGGGAACGCCATTAGTAATTTTTTTGAAATCACCAATTTTTTATCGGGGGAAGCCCACGCTTCTTCACACACTTCATTTAATTCTTCAGATGGGGGAAAAACTATTGGTAGTTTTTTCTCCCCAAACATAATACCCTTTTTTGAGGTACCTGGGTTTATATCAGAAATGTGTAATACCTCTTTCATTGCCTCAATCATGCAACGAATGGCCCTAGTGGACATTAAATTTGACTCATCGTCGTCGACACTGGTATCAGTATCCGTGTCGACATCTGTGTCTGCCATCTGAGGCAGTGGGCGTTTCAGAGCCCCTGATGGCCTTTGAATTGTCTGGGCAGGCACGAGCTGAGAAGCCGGCTGTCCCGCATTTGGCATGTCGTCAAATTTTTTATGTAAGGAGTCGACACTTGCACGTAATTCCTTCCATAAGTCCATCCACTCAGGTGTCTTCCCCGCAGGGGGTGACATCACATTTATAGGCATCTGCTCCGCCTCCACATAAGCCTCCTCATCAAACATGTCGACACAGCCGTACCGACACACCGCACACACACAGGGAATGCTCTTAAAGGAGACAGGACCCCACAAAAGCCCTTTGGGGAGACAGAGAGAGAGTATGCCAGCACACACCAGAGCGCTATATAATGCAGGGACTAACTGAATTATGTCCCCTTATAGCTGCTATAAGTTATACTGCGCCTAAATTTAGTGCCCCCCCTCTCTTTTTTACCCTTTCTGTAGTGTAGACTGCAGGGGAGAGTCAGGGAGCTTACTTCCAGCGGAACTGTGAGGGAGAAATGGCGCCAGTGTGCTGAGTGAGATGGCTCCGCCACTTTTTCGGCGGACTTTTCTCCCGCTTTTTTCTGGATTCTGGCAGGGGTAATTACCACATATATAGCCTCTGGGGCTATATATTGTGGTTATTTTGCCAGCCAAGGTGTTTTTATTGCTGCCCAGGGCGCCCCCCCCCCCCCCCCCCCCCCAGCGCCCTGCACCCTCAGTGACCGGAGTGTGAAGTGTGCATGAGGAGCAATGGCGCACAGCTGCAGTGCTGTGCGCTACCTTGGTGAAGACTGAAGTCTTCTGCCGCCGATTTTCCGGACCATCTTTTTGCTTCTGGCTCTGTAAGGGGGACGGCGGCGCGGCTCCGGGAACGAACACCAAGGACGGGTCCTGCGGTTGATCCCTCTGGAGCTAATGGTGTCCAGTAGCCTAAGAAGCCCAAGCTAGCTGCAAGCAGGTAGGTTCACTTCTTCTCCCCTTAGTCCCTCGTTGCAGTGAGCCTGTTGCCAGCAGGTCTCACTGTAAAATAAAAAACCTAACATATACTTTCTTTCTTGGAGCTCAGGAGAGCCCCTAGTGTGCATCCGGCTCGGCCGGGCACAGAAATCTAACTGAGGTCTGGAGGAGGGGCATAGAGGGAGGAGCCAGTGCACACCAGATAGTACCAAATCTTTCTTATAGAGTGCCCAGTCTCCTGCGGAGCCCGTCTATTCCCCATGGTCCTTACGGAGTCCCCAGCATCCACTAGGACGTCAGAGAAAAAAAAAACGGAAACCCGACCACGCACTGAAAGGGGTCCCATGTTTACACATGGGACCCCTTTCCCCGACTGCCAGGACCCCCCTGACTCCTGTCAAAGAGGGTTCCTTCAGCCAATCAGGGAGCACCACGTCGTGGCACTCTCCTGATTCGCTGTGTGCTCCTGTAATGTCTGTCAGGCAGCACACGGCACAGATACAATGTAGCGCCTATGCGCTCCATTGTAGCCAATGGTGGGAACTTTGCGGTCAGCGGTCAGGTTACTTTCGGTCAACCTCTGACCGCAAAGTTCCCACCATTGGCTACAATGGAGCGCATAGGCGCTACATTGTATCTGTGCCGTGTGCTGCCTGACAGACACTACAGGAGCACACAGCCAATCAGGAGAGTGCCACGACGTGGCACTCCCTGATTGGCTGAAGGGACCCTCTTTGACAGGAGTCAGGGGGGTCCTGGCAGTCGGGGAAAGGTGTCCCATGTGTAAACATGGGACCCCTTTCAGTGCGTGGTCGGGTTTCCGTTTTTTGTTTTTTTTGCCAAGTACGTGGATTATTCAAAGGTCGGATTCTACCCTGGATTATGTGAGTATAATTTTTTTCACAGGTACCCCTAGGATTCTACATGGAGAAGAGGACCGAGCCTCGTGGGAACATAGGTAAGTATGTATGTATGGAGGTGTGCATGTATGTAATAAACTTATACTGTCACGGTGTGTGTGTCCTGTTTTTTTTGGGGTATTTTTTTAGTAGTAGTACTACAGGTACCAGCGGGCCCGGTTTTCCACCGCATGCTGGTACTTATGGTTCTCTAAGTACCAGCTTGCGGGGGAGGCTTGCTGGGACTTGTAAATAACAAGAAAAAAAGGGCTGCGCTGAATATCAGAAAATAAAAGGATAAGAGAGCCAACGTATAAATAAAAAATATACAGATTTATTGAATACAGACTATAAAATATGGAAACATTAAAAACAATGAAAAAAGCATAAATGGTGCTCAGTCATTTATCCCGGAGTGTCAACACAGTTCAGAAGCTTATAAAGTGCTGCAGCTGTAATGTAGAGGGTTAAAATCCATATTCCATAACTGGAAATGAGTGCCGCTAATTAAGCACAGTGATGAACAGAGGGTGCAATGGTCAGGCTCCAATAGTTGATAGACAGTATGTGGCCAGAAAACATTCAATACGTAATACCTCTCCGATGGGCTGGTCCGTTTACCGGGCGTCCCCGGTCGGATGTCCTGCGTTGCCCACAAGTGCTCTGCAGCGGAGAGGAGATAGAATGTTATAAGCTGTCAGCTGGCTTAGGCGGCGTAGATAGCATCAGCCGCTTGAGACAACGATGCAGACCGGAGCGTGGTCGTGTGGAGTTTCTGAGCGCTGCACCGGACGTGAGACACCTGAGCAAGGTGTGTGGAGAGGCGGGTTCTAACGCGTTTCGTCACGCTCCACGTGACTTTTTCAAAGGTGATTTCCTGCCTCCAGATTCTCCAGTATTTAAGCTGTGGTGTATCCCAAGCAGACAGCTGTCTGTACTCAATCTCAAATTAAAAGTCAAACATAAACCGTTTATACTACGTGGCTCTCATATATAAACACAATACCGATCGTATATATCCATGGCAGACTTGACTTGATAACAGATAACAATGAAAATAAAGAAAAATAAAAGAAATGAATAAAAATAATAAATTGTTATAACTAAAAATATATTTAAGGACGCATAATAATGAGGGGAAGTCCCAAATGACGTGCCTTAAGCATGAACAAGTCAGGCACAGACAACTTTTTTAACCCAAAGACGGGAACATAGTTTTAACCCTATAGGTAGAAAAACAGATTGTGCCGTAGGGAGACACTATATAGCCCTAATTCCAGATCTTCCACCAGTGAGAGACTCCATACGGACTTATATAACTTGCAATAGCGATTCACAGATACAAAGTATCAGACAAAGAATTAATTAAAATGTATATGTACATAATAGATATATACGGAATAGCATCCCTGTCCTATAGTCAAATACCCTCTGGCACCTAACTGATTTAATTCTAAATCGAACTCAGGATTCTTTACACTGGGGGGGACCCGTCGCTCAGACATGCACGCCACTGGATACACATGCGTCCAGGGTGTGTAAGCAAGTATGTAGCGCCAAATAAGCGTTCTCTATGACTGAGATATACGTAAGATCAAAAGGAGTCATTCCGACATATAAAAAGTTATAAAGTATGAATGACTGGAGTAGTCATTAAGTACATATCTAACTGGAAAAAATACTACTGATGTTGTACTGATACAAAAAGCATACCTAATTATGTCTAATATATCACACCATTGAACTCATGAGAATAAATGGCTAGTGTTAAAAGAATTCAAAATTATAAGGACGCTTAGCATCAGCGCTTATAGATGCTAATTATATCTTACAGGGGAACTATAAGAAGTTCAAATTAATAGGTCACTCTGATTCTATCTGAGTATATAAAGAGTGCGATTTCCTCATATCACATATTTAATGGTTGATCCTATGGGATCGAATAATAGTTGTCAATAGATACAAATATTCAAAATGTATATAATGAAAAATAAAAAATAACCAATAAACCATAAACCTGGGGCTTGTAGTACTGCTACTAAAAACAATATTCACAATTTTTCACAAGGCTATCAGCCCCCATCCGCCGCCCTTGGATGGGGGGGACAGCCTCGGGCTTCACCCCTGGCCCTTGGGTGGCTGGAGGGGGGGACCCCTTGATTGAAGGGGTCCCCACTCCTCCAGGGTACCCCGGCCAGGGGTGACTAGTTGGGTATGTAATGCCAGGGCCGCAGGGACCAGTATAAAAGTGTCCCCCGGCTGTGGCATTATGTACCTGGCTAGTGGAGCCCGGTGCTGGTTTAAAAAATACGGGGGACCCCTACGCTTTTTGTCCCCCGTATTTTTGGAACCAGGACCAGGCGCAGAGCCCGGTGCTGGTTGATTAAATATGGGGGAACTCCTGTCATTTTTTTCACCATATTTTTTCAACCAGGACCGCCTCAAAGAGCCCGAGGCTGGTTATGCTTAGGAGGGGGGACCCCACGCAATTTTTTTTTCAGATTTGACACTAAACAGACCCTTTCCCATAGATAACCATGCACAGATCTCACTGATCCGTGCATGGTTATCCAAACTCGACTGGAAAATGCAGGTCTATTTTTTTGCTGCTTTTTTTAACAAATCGTTAAAAAACAGACCCGCACTTGAGCACTCAGAAACTAACACCCAAATACGAATGAATAGTGAATGCCCGTATTCTATGAAATAACAGCCGCGTTTGACCGATGGTCTATTCATTCGTATTTCGGAACGTTGTCATTCAAACCATTACGAACGAATAGACCAGACACTGTCGAGATTGGTGCTTAGTGAATTCCCGGATTGGGACTTAGAAAAAAAAACACAAATCGGCCAAACTCGGATTTTTAGTAAATACTGGCCCAGGACTTATAGGGGACAGACCCACAGTAAAATCTGTCAGAAGGACACAGATAGGAGCAGCCAGTTCACAAAAAAAACAGCGCCAGTAACACAATGCCTGTGAAACATACAGCGCTTTTTTATAATGTTAATACACAATGTAAAGCACCAATTTCACTGTGCTCCCCCCCCCCCCCCCCGTTTTGCACTCTGATTCTGTAGTCAGTAGTGGAGGAGGACCAGCGTTGTCTCTGCAGCCTGAGGAGAGAGAGAAAATGGCGCTGATCAGTGTGCTGGCTGACTGAGGAGGAAGCCCCGCCCCCTTAATGGCGCGTTTCTCCTCAGAGATTTTTACCATGTTATTTATACTGGCGGAGGTAGGGCTGTGCCATGGCATCTTATGCCCCCTTTCTGCCAGTTTAATCAGGTTTCATGCTGCCCAGAGCGCCCCCCACCCCCTGCAGTGCCTGTGTATGAGTGGGCAACATGGCTCGCTGCGCTCCCACCAGCCACGCGGTACCTTTAGCCGTCACCTTGATTGAAGATCTATCTTCTAACACTCACCTGTCTTCTGACTTCTGGCTCTGCAAGGGGGGTGACGGCGTGCTGTGGAAGTGAGCATCTAGGCACGGCTAGCGTTCAGTACCCTTCAGGAGCTAATGGTGTCCTGTCAGCCAGAAGCAGAGCCATGAAACTCTTTAGGAAGTTGGTTCCTACTTCTGCCCCCTCAGTCCCACGAAGCAGGGAGTCTGTTGCCAGCAGTTCTCCCTGAAAATAAAAAACCTAACATAAGTCTTTTCAGAGAAACTCAGTAGAGCTCCTCTGGAGTGCATCCAGTCTGCCTGGGCACATTTCTAAAACTGAGGTCTGGAGGAGGGGCATAGAGGGAGGAGCCAGTTCACACCCTTGAAAAGTCTTAAAGTGCCCATGGCTCCTGCGGAACCGTCTATACCCCATGGTACTGAAGTGGACCCCAGCATCCTCTAGGACGTATGAGAAAATAAGATTTTAAACCTACCAGTAAATCTTTTTCTCCTAGTCCGTAGAGGATGCTGGGGACTCCGTAAGGACCATGGGGTATAGACGGGCTCCGCAGGAGACATGGGCACTATAAAGAACTTTAGATGGGTGTGCACTGGCTCCTCCCTCTATGCCTCTCCTCCAGACCTCAGTTAAAGAACTGTGCCCAGAGGAGACGGACAGTACGAGGAAAGGATTTTTGTTAATCTAAGGGTGAGATACATACCAGCCCACACCGTACAACATGGAATATACCAAACCAGTTAACAGTATGAATAAAAACAGCATCAGCGGGCGTGGTCTGGGGTCTGAAGGAGGCAGACGTGTCTGAGGAGAGCTCCTGAGACCCATAGCCCAAAATACCCATCCCTATAATATTTACACCTTTTAGGCCACCTTACAGCATCTGCTACCCTTCTGGTGCCCCCCGGCTGAGACCCCTGAAGCGCCGCGGAATCGGGGAGCAGTTTTAACTGCTCCCGCGGATTGCGGCCTGCAGGACTAGAAGAAGCCGGGGCCTCGATTTTGAACAATAGGCCGGGGACGGCTCCGGGACCCGCTACGCGGGCCGCGAACATCAGACAGAGCCCTAAAGACTCACCTGTCGCCGGCCGCTTGCCGCGGCCAGCTGTTTCCTCCCTGCTCTAAGCTCCCACCGTGACGGGGACCCGGCAGCTCGTCGGACGGAGAGGGGAGAGAGGACGCCCGGCGGCCATCTTGGGCTCAGTGAGAGGTGCTGGCTGTACTTTCACTGCAGCAACGTATGTAAGGGAGAGAGGGGGGAACTGCAGGGCTGGATTACATAAGCTTGGTCGCAATATAAAAAACCACAAGTGCAGTCACAGTACCCCCCACACCCATCCATCCACTCATCCATCTACTTAATAAGTTCTCTATACTTGCTGGCTGACTCTCTACCCGGTGGCTTGGAGTCCGGTGGCTACACCCCGCTCGGGCTATATCAGAGGCACCATCGCTATAAGTGAAAGAATGGGCCCCTAGCCTAGTGCATACCTGCCTGATGCTACCCTAAGACCACGAGGGGGGTTCTTGCACGATGACGGCCCTCATGCTATATAATACCGAGGAAATGTGAAAGTGTAATTTTAAACAGCTATATCTAAAGACCGATCTCATGGTGAAAGGGATAAAGAAAAAAAAAGAAGGCCAAGACTAAGCCGGACGAGATCCCACCCCCCGCGAATCGACGTTCATCAGATCTACGTCGGTTCCTAACTTCCCCAGCCTCAACCCCTTCTGCTCCTTCTAACGCCCCGACCTTTTCGAGTGTACACGACCCGTTAGACGACATGGCCTCCCCTGGGACTCCAGAGCCCTCACAGGCCCTCTCCCTATCAGCGGAGATAAGTGAAATATTGTCTCATGTGCGAACACTTCCGACGAAACAAGACTTCTTGGCCTTGGAGACCCGTCTGCTATCCACCATCACTCAAGAAGTGACAGCGCTCCGACAAGATATGTCGCAAATCGCGACTCGAGTTGATGTCCTAGAACGCCATGAATCGTCTACTGTGGACTCTTTAACTAAATTTCGGGAAGTGCTATGCCACCAACGAGACGATATCTCTTTCTTAAAGTCGCGCATTGAAGATATGGATAATCGCGGCCGGCGAAATAATATTAGAATCAGGGGCCTGCCGGAGAGCGTCCAGCAAACAGATCTGGTAGACGCCTTATCTAAGATATTTGGGGAACTTATCGACCTGGATCCGAATAAGGACATTATATTCGATAGAGCTCATAAAGCCCTTCGTCCTCGAGGCTTGCCCTCCGACAGACCACGGGACGTGATTTGTAGGCTCCACTATTACGCCCAAAAAGAGGAAATAATGAGGTCGGCCCGTCAACTAGACAACATTGCATTTCAAGGCGACAAGATCCAGATATTCCCTGACCTGGCCTGGTCAACCCTGCAACAACGTCGCGCCTTGAAACCTCTTACAGACTCTCTCAGGAAGCTCGAGCTGAAATACAGATGGGGCTTTCCATTCTCCCTCCAGATTTCTCATGGCGGCAAAATTGCGAGCCTTTCCAGACCATCGGACTTACAGGCCTTCTTCACGACTCTAGGTATCCCCCCGGTTCTGGTTCCTGACTGGGACGCCTTTCACCACCTTCCGGACTTACCTGTTGTACTCCCTCCAGATGACGCATGGCAACAAGTTCGCACCCCGCGGAGGCGGGGATCCACTCCGGGCCCACGACTTTCGAAGCCTCCTTGAATGAGATGCCTTGTCCCGAGTGGATATAATTTTGCTTGTTGAATACGTTATACATTGAATTTTTCTCTTTCTTCAAAGTGCAATGTATTGCTCACCAAAGTGATCGGTTTTTGCTTTTGTTTCTGTTTATATTTTCTTTCTTCCCCCTTTTTTTTTGGAGGGGGAGGGAAGAGAAATTATATATTAATATATATATGTTATATTTTTGTTTGTGTAGAGGGATAATAGTGTACAGACACTACAGTCTACTGAAACCCGGCTCGATAATCTGAGGCTTGTCTGTGCGCTCTTGTGCCAATATGTATACTTAAATATTTGTATGCTTTATTTTTCATGTTTCACATATGCCTAGTGCATACATCGGTAATACCGTATATTTAACGAGTTTCTATTTGGGGAGTGGTCACTGTCCTGAGCCCCCCGCAGGACCCCAATATGCTGCATCCTCTGTTTCTTTGGACCGGGAGTTGGCAGGATTCCGCTCCTGTCCTTTTTGCAGCAATTTTGGTTGTAATACCACTTTGGCTTAACGTTAAAGTACTTTTTGGCGGAGATTTCCCCGCCACAGCTTTTTCTTTCTATTTCTTTGCTCTCCCTTTTTTCCTATCTCCCCCCCCTGTTGTTATTTTCCCCCCACCTTTCCCAAGGTCTGCCGTTAAGAAGACTATCGTGAAACGAACCGATCTGACTGATAATGGGGGTGAGTGATCTACACGTAACTACCCTTAACGTCAAAGGGCTTAATGTCCCTGAAAAAAGGTCTAAACTCCTTAAATGGCTTAGAGACGAGAAAATAGATGTCGCTTTTATTCAGGAAACACCCTTCAAGATGGGACACGCACCGTCCCTAAAATGTCACTACTACCCGCATGTTTTCCTGTCCAATAATTCGGCTGGTAAGACACTAGGTGTAGCCATCCTACTTGCCCGCCATCTGCCTGTCCTCAATGTAGCCTCCCACAGAATAGCTGAAGGAAGGGGGTTGCTGGTGAAATGCGACATACATGGCCAACGTTTCTCCTTTTTAAATATATATGCCCCTAATGCTAAACAACCCTCCTTTTTATCCTCAGTTCTAGAAGACGCGGAACCTCTATTGGAGGGGGTGGTAGTGATGGGAGGTGATCTGAATTGGACCCTGGATCCTCGCCAGGACAATTCTAAAAAGATCTCCTGCAAGCCAGAGAGGGAGCATAGGGGAATGAGGCGTGCTCTGCTCGACCATCAGCTGATCGACACTTGGAGATTGACACACCCCACAGATATAGATTACACCTATTTCTCACACCCACACCAGATATATTCCAGGATTGATTATTTATTTTTGAGTCACCGACACCTACACCTTCTGTCTGATGCCTCTATAGGACAGATTGTATGGTCCGATCATGCCCCAGTCAACCTCACCATACGCTTACCACCCAATACACATCGCCAATGGTCTTGGCGTTTCAACGACACTTTCTTACAAGATGCAGATTGTAAGTCCCGAATTGATAACGCTTTAGACTCTTATATCTGCACCAATGACTTGGATGACATCTCCAAAGTCTCAGTATGGGAAGCACATAAATGTGTCATCAGGGGGGTCTGTGTCCAAATAGGATCCTTTCGCAAAAAGCAGAGGGAGAAACTCAGAGAGGATCTATTGACTAAAATACAATCTCTTGAGCTCCTACATAAAAAATCCCAAACCCCACAACACTACGCTGATCTCGAAACTGCTAGGGCAGCTCTGAATAAGTTACTTTCAGGTAGAGTCAAATTTTCTTATCGGAAGTGCCGTAGCAGATACTATCAATGGGGCAACTGTTAGGGTCTCCTGCCCTGTGCTGCCACGTCGTCATGGCAACCGGGAGACAAGTGCTAGTGGAGTAACCTGAGCGCAGCTGATACTCCGGTTCGGGTCTTTTGCTGTGCAGTGGTTATAGGCTCTGTGCACGGCAGGGGATCCGGTGCTGGTTTTTGTGCTCACAGTCTGTGAGGTCTGAGTGGGGCGTGGACAGCACCTGCTTTATAAGGCCTCTTTTCAGGGTAAGCAGATGCTGCTGAATCTTTGTTGGTTAGTCAGTTCATGAAAGTTAGCCAGTACTGTGTAGCTTTGTATTTGTTTGTTGCTTACTGCAAATAGGCCTGGGGATTTGGTATTACACTCTGCCAATCCAGACCTAGCAGTAAGACTGGAGTCAGTCGTTTAGCTTGCTGGGGTTCTGTTACTACTCTGTGAACTTAGCAAGTTTGCGGCTGTATTCTAAGACTTGCCTGACTAATCCTGTCTCACTGTGCTAGGTGTCAGGGGTCAGTTTAGTGGCAGTAAGCTAAAACCTGTGCACTGCAAGTGAGAATTAGGATTGTGGAGATTCTCCTTGTGTCTATCATTCCATCTCTGACCAAGGAGTTTACTGCCACACCCGTTGGTAACCCTTTAGGGTTTTGCTGTTGCCCTTAGCAACAGCATTTCGGGTTCTCTACGTATTAAAACACAACATCTTGCTTTTCCATCTGAGCAGTTCTAATACAAGGGAGATACCCAGTTCCTTAGCCTCTGGGCTTCTCTGTTCACTTTGTGTGTATTTTGTTACCCTATCACCTTCTGTGTACATTATGTCATATCCCCCAGTTTGTCTGTGAGTCCATCTGTTTTGCATAACAGTTCAAACACCAGTACTTTCCTGCAGGCACTGGTGTGCATAACATATTCAGCAGCCTAATACTCCTGTTGAAATTTTGTGGGAATATGGAGCATACCCCTCAAAATACGTTGCAACAGGTGGTCGATCAGGTGCAGGTCCTGACTCGACAGTTTAATGATTTGTCCATTAAAATGCACACCTCCCAGGCTGCTGGCGGAGCTCCCGCAGCAGCAGCACCTGCAGGGGTTAAGGAGCCGAAAGTAAATCTCCCGGATCGTTTTTCTGGAGATCGCTCGCAGTTCTTTTGTTTCAAGGAGAGCTGCAAGCTATACTTCCGGCTTAGGCCTCAGTCTTCTGGGTCGGAGATTCAGCGGGTGGGCATAGTGATTTCCTTGCTACAAGGAGACCCACAGGTCTGGTCATATGGGTTGCAGCCTGACTGTCCGTCGCTTAAAAGTGTTGATGCTTTTTTTACGGCACTGGGCATGTTGTATGATGACCCTGACAAGACGGCCTCAGCCGAGGCTCAGATTTCGATCCTTAAGCAAGGGCGAAGGCCAGTTGAGGTTTACTGTACGGAGTTTCGGAGGTTGGCCCATGATACCCAGTGGAATGACCCAGCCCTGAGACACCAGTACCGAAGAGGTCTTTCTAACCAGATAAAGGACCAACTGGTACAATATCCCTTGCCTGATAACTTGGATCAGCTCATGCAGTTATCCATCCGGGTGGATAGACGGCTGAGAGAGCGTAGGCTTGAAAGGGAGACTGAGATTTCCTTCCTTCCCAAGGGAACCTCAGACTCTGAGGAATTTTCTGAGGAGCCTATGCAGATTGGGGCTACCCGCCTCTCCTCGCGTGAGAAGACGCGGAGGAGACAGCAGGGGTTGTGTTTGTACTGTGGGAATAAAGGTCATGTGGTAGTATCATGCCCAGAAAAGCCGGAAAACTTCAGGGCCTGAGGGTGATGGGAAATATCCTGTCAGGCCAGAAGTCAGAATTTCCCAAGAAGACTTTTATCATTCCGGTGACCTTGAAGATCCTCGGTCAAACTGTCAAGACTGAGGCCTTTGTGGACAGTGGGGCCGACGGGGTTTTTATGGACCGCCAATTCGCCCTGAAACACTCTGTTCCCTTAGTACCCTTGGCATCGGAAATTGAGATTTGTGGGTTAAACGGGGAACCATTATCCCAAGGTAAAATTACCTCTTGCACTAGCCAGATTTCTTTGTTTATTGGAGCCACACACTCTGAAAAATTGTCCTTTTATGTGACTGTTTGTACTTTTGCCCCATTGGTGTTGGGGTTACCCTGGTTAAGGGCCCACAATCCTCAATTTGACTGGGTCTCTGGGGAGATTCTTAGTTGGGGTACTGATTGTTTCAGGAGTTGCTTGAGCCTTCCAGTCAGGCTCTCGCAGCTAAGTTTGCCAGGATTGCCAGGGTGTTATGCAGATTTTGCGGACGTGTTCTCCAAAAAAGTTGCAGAGGTACTACCTCCCCATCGCCCCTATGACTGTGCCATTGATTTGTTGCCAAATGCTAAGCTTCCCAAGAGCAGGTTGTACTCCCTGTCACGTCCTGAGACTCAGGCTATGGCAGAGTACATTCAGGAGAACTTGGCTAAGGGATTTATCAGACCTTCACAGTCTCCAGTTGGGTCGGGGTTCTTCTTCGTGGGTAAAAAGGACGGTTCGTTGCGACCCTGCATCGACTTCAGGGAATTGAACCGTATCACGATTAAAAACTCATACCCACTGCCTCTCATTTCGGTCTTGTTTGACCAGCTTCGTACTGCCACCATTTTTTCTAAGATTGACCTACGCGGTGCGTACAATCTAATCCGAATAAGAGAGGGGGATGAATGGAAGACTGCCTTTAATACCCACTCAGGGCATTATGAATATTTGGTGATGCCTTTTGGGCTCTGTAATGCCCCGGCAGTCTTCCAGGATTTCATGAATGATGTGCTCAGGGAATATTTGGATAGATTCTTAGTTGTATACTTAGATGACATCCTAATCTTCTCCCATTCCCTGGAGGAACATCGGAAGCATGTACGCTTAGTCCTCCAGAAACTCAGAGACCACCGGCTTGGGGCGAAGCTGGAGAAGTGCGAATTTGAAGTTCAGCAAATCGCATTTCTAGGATATATTATCTCCCCAGAAGGTTTCCAAATGGAGGGTTCCAAGGTACAGGCAGTCCTGGATTGGGTGCAGCCCACTAGTTTGAAGGCGCTTCAGCGTTTCCTGGGCTTTGCAAATTTTTATAGACGATTTATTGCTGGATTTTCGTCTATAGTGGCGCCCTTGGTGGCACTCACTAAGAAAGGGGCGGATGTTGCTCACTGGTCTTGTGAGGCTAAAGCGGCTTTTGCCCGTCTCAAAAGGGCATTTGTTTCGGCCAAGGTGCTGCGACACCCAGATCCAGAGCGTCCTTTTGTGGTGGAGGTGGATGCCTCTGAGATGGGTATTGGGGCAGTGCTTTCTCAGATGGGAGTGTCTGATAATCGCCTTCATCCCTGTGCTTACTTTTCCCGGAAATTTTCGCCTGCCGAGATGAATTATGACGTGGGTAACCGGGAATTGTTGGCTATTAAGGATGCACTCGAGGAGTGGAGACACTGGCTTGAGGGGGCTAAGTTTGTGGTCTCAATTCTCACCGACCATAAGAATCTGGCATATTTAGAGTCAGCGAAGCGTCTCAATGCCAGGCAGGCACGATGGGCTTTGTTTTTTGCTCGCTTTAATTTTTTGATAACATATCGCCCTGGGTCAAAAAACATCAAGGCTGATGCGCTCTCGCGGAGTTTTGCTCCAATCCAGGAGACCACCGAGGAGCCGTTGCCCATTGTTTCCCCATCATGTATTAAAGTGGGCATTACCCAGGACCTCTTATCATTAGTCCTTAGAGCACAGGAGCAGGCTCCTCCAGACCTTCCGGTAGGTCTTTTGTTTGTGCCTCCTAGGTTAAGACAGCGAGTGTTCCTGGAATTCCATGCCAAGAAGTCGGCAGGTCACCCGGGTATTGCCAGAACTCGGGAGTTGCTATCTAGGGCAGTGTGGTGGCCCTCGGTGGCTAAGGATGTGGATCAGTGGGTTCGGGCATGTGACATCTGTGCCCGAAATAAGACTCCTAGAGGGGTTCCTGTTGGCCCATTACATCCACTCTCTATCCCATCTAAGCCATGGACCCACATTTCTATGGATTTTGTGGTGGACTTGCCCAAATCCTCGGGGATGACAGCCATCTGGGTTGTCGTTGACAGGTTTTCGAAGATGGCGCACTTCGTTCCACTGGTTGGGCTGCCATCAGCCAGACGCCTGTCTGAATTATTTATGCTGCATGTTGTGCGTCTCCACGGGTTGCCACTTGATGTGGTCTCTGACCGCGGATCCCAGTTTGTGGCCAAATTCTGGAGGGCATTTTGTTCCGATCTCCAGATTACTGTCAGCTTGTCGTCAGGCTACCATCCGCAGTCTAATGGGCAGACTGAAAGGGTGAACCAGTCCTTGGAGCAGTTCCTCAGGTGTTATGTCTCCAAGTGTCAGACTGACTGGGTTGCTCATCTGTCCATGGCGGAGTTTGCCTATAACAACGCGGCTCACTCTGCTACAGGGATCTCTCCCTTCCTTTGTGTGTATGGGCATCATCCTAAGGCCAATTCTTTTGACCCCCTGGACTCCACGCCTGGTGGTTCCTCTGTGGTTTCGGTCCTTAGAGGTATTTGGCGGAAAGTGAAGAAAGCCCTTGTGTCTGTGTCATTAGTGACCAAAAGGGTTTTTGATAAGCGGAAAAGACCCTGCAGCTTCAAATTAGGAGACTTCGTCTGGTTGTCTACCAAGAATTTGAAGTTGAGACAGCCATCTCATAAGTTAGGGCCCCGGTTCATCGGCCCTTATAAGATCACCAGGGTTATCAATCCGGTGGCATTTCAGTTAGATCTGCCCCGTTCTTTGGGTATCAATAAAACATTCCATTGTTCCCTTTTAAAACGGGCGATTAGTAATCCTTCTTCCAGTGGAAGACCTTCCCCTCTTCTGATACGTGGCCAGAGGGAGTTTGTTGTTGAAAGGATTCTTGACTCCAAGGTGGTTCGGGGTCGGCTGTCATTTTTGGTGCACTGGAAGGGGTATGGCCCGGAGGAGCGGTCGTGGGTGCGCAGTTGTGATCTTCATGCCCCCAGACTGATACGCTCTTTCTTCTCGCAGTTCCCCGATAAACCCGGTGGTAGGGGTTCTTTGACCCCTCGTCAGAGGGGGGGTACTGTTAGGGTCTCCTGCCCTGTGCTGCCACGTCGTCATGGCAACCGGGAGACAAGTGCTAGTGGAGTAACCTGAGCGCAGCTGATACTCCGGTTCGGGTCTTTTGCTGTGCAGTGGTTATAGGCTCTGTGCACGGCAGGGGATCCGGTGCTGGTTTTTGTGCTCACAGTCTGTGAGGTCTGAGTGGGGCGTGGACAGCACCTGCTTTATAAGGCCTCTTTTCAGGGTAAGCAGATGCTGCTGAATCTTTGTTGGTTAGTCAGTTCATGAAAGTTAGCCAGTACTGTGTAGCTTTGTATTTGTTTGTTGCTTACTGCAAATAGGCCTGGGGATTTGGTATTACACTCTGCCAATCCAGACCTAGCAGTAAGACTGGAGTCAGTCGTTTAGCTTGCTGGGGTTCTGTTACTACTCTGTGAACTTAGCAAGTTTGCGGCTGTATTCTAAGACTTGCCTGACTAATCCTGTCTCACTGTGCTAGGTGTCAGGGGTCAGTTTAGTGGCAGTAAGCTAAAACCTGTGCACTGCAAGTGAGAATTAGGATTGTGGAGATTCTCCTTGTGTCTATCATTCCATCTCTGACCAAGGAGTTTACTGCCACACCCGTTGGTAACCCTTTAGGGTTTTGCTGTTGCCCTTAGCAACAGCATTTCGGGTTCTCTACGTATTAAAACACAACATCTTGCTTTTCCATCTGAGCAGTTCTAATACAAGGGAGATACCCAGTTCCTTAGCCTCTGGGCTTCTCTGTTCACTTTGTGTGTATTTTGTTACCCTATCACCTTCTGTGTACATTATGTCATATCCCCCAGTTTGTCTGTGAGTCCATCTGTTTTGCATAACAGTTCAAACACCAGTACTTTCCTGCAGGCACTGGTGTGCATAACAGCAACAAGCCTGGAAAATTACTGGCCAAAGCACTTAGAGAACAATGTGCTCTTACTTTCATTCATACAATTAAAGATAATCATGGCCAACCCCAACACCAGACATCTCACATAGCCAGAGCCTTCAAGACATATTACTCTACTCTGTATAATCTCTCCGGCCCAACCGGCAGAATTGACAGGTCGTCCCATCAAAAAGCCATAGCTGACTATTTAAAGACCTTACATTTCCCCACACTGACCGCAACAGAAGTAGAAGATCTAGATGCCCCTTTTTCTACTGAAGAGGTTCAGAGAGTTATCGAATCCTCTCCTAATGGCAAGAGTCCCGGCCCCGACGGATATACTATTGCCTACTACAAAGCTTTTAAAGATAAATTAATCCCCATACTCACAAGAGCCTTTAACACTATATCTGATCAATCGCCCTTCTCCCCACAATCTCTCGAAGCCCATATTGCAGTTTTACCCAAAGAGGGTAAAGACCCCAGTCTCTGCTCTAGCTACCGCCCAATCTCCCTATTAAATATTGATATAAAGCTTTTCGCTAAATTGATTGCAAACCGCCTTAAACTACTGCTGCCTGGCTTGATACATGGAGACCAAGCTGGGTTTGTTTTAGGTCGAGAAGCCAGGGACAATACCTCCAAAGTGCTTAGCATGATTCACTATGCAGGCCAGCTTTCATCCCCATCTATCCTACTGTCAACCGATGCAGAAAAAGCTTTTGACAGAGTGGACTGGGATTTTATGACTGGAATATTGAGGCATCAGGGACTAGGTAGCACCTGCCTTCACAGAATCCTATCCCTCTATACCTCCCCATCCGCCAAAATTAAGATTAATGGCTCCCTTTCTGACCCCTTTCCAATTTTTAACGGTACGCGACAGGGATGCCCGCTATCCCCATTGCTCTTTGTCCTTTGCATGGAAACACTAGCCCGAAGCATTAGGACTAACCCAAACATTTCAGGCTTGCTAGTAAGGGGGACCGAATATAAACTGGCATTATATGCCGATGATCTACTCGCAATAATCACGAACCCGGTCACCTCTCTGCCAAATTTAATGGTGGAATTTGAGAAGTTTGGAGTCCTCTCCAACTTCAAAATAAATTATTCCAAATCTATTGCCATGAACCTAACTACATCTCCTGCTATAGTAGAAAACCTGAAACAAGCCTTCCCCTTCACCTGGCATGATCATAAATTAAAATATCTAGGGGTGTTACTGACTAATGACTTATCCAAAATGTTCTCCCTAAATTTTAAACCCTTATTATCTAGGCTTCGTTTAGACTTCCTGTTATGGAGAAAGCTGAGACTGTCCTGGTTCGGACGGATCAACGTAGTTAAAATGAATGCCCTCCCCAGGATTTTATTCTTTCTCCAGACCCTTCCGATACACATCCCCCTGCTATGGCTTCGAGATGTCCAGAGGCTTATCCGTACATTTGTATGGGGTGGGAATACACCTAGATTTAAACACGATATTTTGTTCAGGAGAAAACACCAAGGGGGGCAACAACTCCCACATATCCCTAACTATTACCACGCAGTACACCTGAATAGGATTCTGGAGTGGACACGTGCCAAGGATCGCAAACAATGGGTCCTCCTAGAGGAGGGCTGTCTCCCATACTATATAGAAATTGCACCTTGGCTTCCTATCCTCCCGAAGGTGTCACACCCCACGGTCTCTCCCACACTCAGATTATGGGCCAAGCTGAGATCCCAGAGTAATATATCCTCCAAACGGTCCCCCTTAACCTCTTTTCTCTATAACTCCGAATTTGCCCCTGGCCTTCAGGGGACTGCTTTCGCCCCATGGGCGGAAGCCGGGATCTTCAGGGTCGGTCAGCTGGTGAGCTCGGGTAGGGTGCGCTCCTTTTCAGATGTTCAATCCTCTTGGAACCTACACAATGCGGAGTTTTGGAGGTTCCTGCAGGTCCACCATTTCATATCATCTCCCAAGAACTTCTCTGACGTAACTAGGGACCTCTCTGGATTTGAGAGACTATATATCTCCCCCAGCTCACCCACACATACTATTTCACAAATTTATACGTTGATTATGGAAAATTTCTTCCCACAACCTCCTACCTTCTTGGCTTCCTGGGAAAGGGAATTGTCGGGGCTACCTACTCAAATTAACTGGGAATCCGTGTTTAAAAACGCTCAGGCGAGTTCTTTATGCATCTCGACACTAGAGACCCTTTATAAACTTATATATAGGTGGTATAGGACCCCCCGTGTTCTCAACAGAATGTTTCCCTCTCTTTCGAATATGTGTTGGAGATGCAAAAATGCCCCAGGGAGTTTTATACATATTTGGTGGGATTGCCCTCTTATAACCTCATTCTGGGCAGAAGTATTTAAATGCACCGAAATGATAATAGGTGACGAAATCCCGAGAGACCCAGATTTCTGGCTCCTTAATCACACCCCCGTAGGATCACACTCCTACAAACATTCCCTGTTAAGACACCTTAGCAACGCCGCTAAAGCGGTGATCCCAGTTCTTTGGAGATCTACCTCCCCACCCTCAATTAAAATGTGGTTCACAAAGATTGATCACTTCTTGAACATGGAAGACCTGGTTTCCTTCTCATCCGGGAAAACAGTTAACTTCATAGCTATTTGGTTTCCCTGGTACGACTTTAAAGACACATCGCAGTATAGGTCCTATATTGCGACATAACCCCCCTCATATTGGTAAACAGGCCCATAATCATAATCATATCATTGTCTATACCTATACCCATATTTCGATAATGTTGTCTCAGCATAGTGGCCCAGACTCAGGATCGGTGGAGACCGCCCATACGCCCCCCAAATAGTCTGCCCGCACCACGCAGATCACCACACCTGACCCTGCCCACCCTAACCTTCCCTTGCTTACCCTCTTTTCCTCTCTCTTTCCTTTTTTTTTTCTCTCTCTCTCTTTCCCACTCACTGATGCTGTTTTGATATTATGTTCATCCCCTATAAGCTTTAATGATGACAGAAATTCAGACAGATATTTTTCGGCTAAGGGCGCTTTATGTGTGGTGTACTGATGGATATATGCTATGTGATATTTTTGTATGCCCTTCTTTTGTTTTGTTTTTTGAAAATGTTTCTGTAATGTTTTTTGAATACTGCTTTGACTAATAAAAACAGTTTACACAAAAAAAAACAGCATCAGCCAGAAACTGATCACAACTGTAACACAACCCTTATGTAAGCAACAACTATATACAAGCCCTGCAGAATTTGTCCGCACTGGGACGGGCGCCCAGCATCCTCTACGGACTAGGAGAAAAAGATGTGATGAGCGGATTCGGTTTTACTCGGCTTTACTCGGTTCTCAAAACCGAATCTTATTGGCTCACTGATGTCACGTGTTTTGGATAGCCAATAAGATTCGGTTTTGAGAACCGAGTAAAACCGAGTAAAACCGAATCCGCTTATCACTACGCAGTAGGTTTAAAATCTTATTTTCTCTTACGTCCTAGAGGATGCTAGGGACTCCGTAAGGACCATGGGGATTATACCAAAGCTCCAGACCGGGCGGGAGAGCAGCACTCTGCAGCACCGATTGAGCAAACATGAGGTCCTCATGAGCCAGGGTATCAAACTTCTAGAATTTTGCAAAGGTGTTTGAACCCGACCAAGTAGCTGCCCGGCAAAGCTGTAATGCCGAGACGCCTCGGGCAGCCGCCCAAGAAGAGCCCACCTTCCTAGAGGAATGGGCCTTTACCGAATTAGGTAACGGCAATCCAGCCGTAGAATGAGCCTGCTGAATCGTGTTACAGATCCAGCGAGCAATAGTCTGCTTAGAAGCAGGAGTGCCAACCTTGTTGGCCGCATATAGGACAAACAGGGCCTCTGTTTTCCTAACTCGATCCGTCCTGGCTACATACATTTTTAAGGCCCTGACTACATCAAGGGACTTGGAATCCTCCAAGTCACCCGTAGCCACAGGCATCACAATAGGTTGGTTCATATGAAACGACGAAACCACCTTAGGTAGAAATTGAGGACGAGTTCTCAACTCCGCTCGATCCACATGGAAAATCAGATAGGGGCTCCTGTGAGACAAGGCCGCCAATTCGGACACCCGCCTCGCAGATGCCAAGGCCAACAACATGACCACTTTCCAAGTGAGAAATTTTAATTCAACCGTTTGAAGAGGTTCAAACCAGCGTGACTTAAGGAACTGTAACACCACGTTAAGGTCCCACGTTGACACTGGGGGCACAAAAGGAGGTTGGATGTGCAGCACTCCCTTTACAAAAGTCTGGACTTCTGGGAGAGAAGCCAATTCCTTCTGAAAGAATATAGATAATGCCGAAATCTGCACCTTAATGGAGCCTAACTTTAGGCCCATATCCACTCCTGTCTGTAGAAAATGGAGAAAACGGCCCAGCTGAAAATCTTCTGTCGGAGCATTCTTGGCTTCACACCAAGACACATATTTCCTCCAGATACGGTGATAATGCCTCGCCGTTACCTCCTTCCTAGCTTTGATCAGAGTAGGGATGACTTCCCCCGGAATACCTTTCCTAGCTAGGATTTGGTGTTCAACCGCCATGCCGTCAAACGTAATCGCTGTAAGTCTTGGAACACAGAGGGCCCCTGTTGTAACAGGTCCTCCCTGGGAGGAAGAGGCCACGGATCTTCTACGATCATTTCCTGAAGATCTGAATACCAGGCCCTTCGAGGCCAATATGGAACAATGAGTATTGTCTGCACTCTTGTCCGTCTTATGATTCTCAATATTTTTTAGATGAGCGGAAGAGGAGGGAACACATATACCGACTGAAAATCCCATGGTGTCACCAGGGCATCCACCGCTACTGCCTGAGGGTCCCTCGACCTGGAACAATACATCCGAAGTTTCTTGTTGAGGCGTGACGCCATCATGTCTATTTGAGGAAGTCCCCAACGACTTGTTATCTCTGCGAAAACTTCTTGATGAAGACCCCACTCTCCTGGATGGAGATCGTGTCTGCTGAGGAAGTCTGCTTCCCAGTTGTCCACTCCCGGAATGAAGACTGATGACAGAGTGCTTACGTGATTTTCCGCCCAGCGAAGAATCCTGGTGGCTTCCGCCATTGCCACTCTGCTCCTTGTCCCGCCTTGGCGGTTTACATGCGCCACGGCTGTGACATTGTCTGACTGAATCAGAATGGGTAGGTTGCGAAGAAGATTCTCCGCTTGTCGTAGGCCGTTGTATATGGCCCTTAATTCCAGCACGTTGATGTGTAGACAAGCCTCCTGGCTTGACCACAGTACCTGAAAATTTAGTCCTTGTGTGACTGCTCCCCATCCTCGGAGGCTCGCGTCCGTGGTCACTAGAACCCAGTCTTGAATACCGAACCTGTGACCCTCTAGGAGTTGAGCACTCTGAAGCCACCACAGGAGACACCCTGGCCCTGTGGAACAGGCTTATTTTCTGATGTATTTGTAGATGGGACCCCGACCACTTGTCCAGAAGGTCCCACTGAAACGTTCTCGCATGGAACCTGCCGAAGGGGATGGCCTCGTTGGCCGCCACCATTTTTCCCAATACTCGAGTGCATTGATGAACTGACACTCATCTTGGTTTTAGCAGGTCCCTGACCATGTTCTGGAGTTCCTGGGCTTTTTCCGTTGGAAGAAAAACCCTCTTCATTTCCGTGTCCAGAATCATACCCAAAAATGATAGCCGATTTGTCGGAATCAACTACGACTTTGGTAGATTTAGAATCCAGCCGTGTTGCTGCAGCACTCTCAGGGAGAGCGACACGCTTTTCAGTAATTGATCTCTTGATCTCGCTTTTATCAGGAGATCGTCCAAGTATGGGATAATTGTGACTCCTTGCCTGCGCAGGAGCACCATCATTTCCGCCATTACCTTGGTGAAAATCCTCGGGGCCGTGGAAAGCCCAAACGGCAACGTCTGAAAATGGTAATGACAATCTTGTACAGCGAATCGCAGGTATGCCTGATGAGGTGGATAAATGGGGACATGAAGGTATGCATCCTTTATGTCTAGTGATACCTTAAAATACCCCCCTTCCAGGCTGGAGATCACTGCCCGGAGAGATTCCATCTTGAATTTGAACCTTTTCAAATACAGGTTCAGGGATTTTAGATTCAGAGTGGGTCTGACCGAGCCATCCGGCTTCGGGACCACAAACAGGGTTGAATAGTACCCTTTTCCCTGTTGCATTAGGGGAACTTTGATAATCACTTGCTGTTGACACAGCCTTTGAATGGCAGCTGAAACTATTTCCCTCTCTGGGGGAGAAGCTGGCAAAGCCGATTTGAAAAATCGGCGAGGAGGCACTTCTTCGAACTCCAGCTTGTAGCCTTGGGATACAATTTCGATCGCCCAAGGATCCAAATCCGACTGAACCCAGACCTGGCTGAAGAGTTGAAGACGTGCCCCCACCGGTGCGGACTCCCTCAGCGGAGCCCCAGCATCATGCAATGGATTTTGTAGAGGCCGGGGAGGACTTTTGTTCCTGGGAACCAGCCGTAGCAGGCGTTCTTTTCCCTCTACCTTTACCTCTGGCGATGAAGGAAGAGCCCCGACCCTTTCTGAACTTATGCGACCGAAAGGACTGCATCTGATATTGAGGTGTTTTCTTTTGCTGTGGGGGAACATAAGGCAAAAATGACTTACCCGCGGTAGCTGTGGAAACCAGGTCCGTGAGGCCCTCCCCAAATAAAACCTCACCTTTGTAAGGTAAAGTTTCCATATGTCTTTTTGAATCGGCATCACCCGTCCATTGGCGGGTCCACAGTGACCGTCTAGCAGAAATTGCCATGGCATTGGCTCTTGAACCCAACAGCCCAATGTCCCTCGCAGCCTCTCTCATATACAACGCTGCGTCTTTAATGTGACCCAAGGTCAACAAAATGCTATCCTATCTAGGTTGTCAATGTCAGATGACAAGTTATCTGCCCATGCAGCAATTGCGCTACCCACCCATGCCGAAGCTACTGCCGGCCTGAGCAAGGCACCCGTATGCGTATAAATTGATTTTAAGGTAGTTTCCTGTCTGCGATCAGCAGGATCCTTGAGGGCTGCCGTGTCTGGAGATGGTAGCGCCACCTTTTTGGACAAGCGCGTTAAAGCCTTGTCCACCGTGGGTGAGGATTCCCATCGTAACCTGTCCTGTGAGGGGAAAGGATATGCCATAATAATTCTCTTGGGAATCTGCAGTTTCTTGTCTGGAGTTTCCCAAGCTTTTTCAAATAAGGCGTTCAGCTCATGAGATGGGGGAAACGTTACCTCAGGTTTCTTTTCCTTAAACATGCAGACCCTCGTGTCAGGGACAGAGGTGTCCTCTGTGATATGCAAAACATCTTTTATTGCAATAATCATATAATGAATGCTCTTGGCCACCCTTGGGTGTAACCTCGCATCATCATAGTCGACACTGGAGTCAGAATCCGTGTCGGTATCAGTGTCTGCTATCTGGGAAAGGGGACGTTTATGAGACCCCGAAGGGCCTTGTGACACAGTCAAAGCCATGGATTGACTCCCAGCTTTTTCCCTGAACTCTGCTTTGTCCAATTTTTTATGTAATAAAATCACATTTGCATTTAAAACATTCCACATATCCAACCAATCAAGTGTCGGCGGTGCCGACGGAGACAACACAATCATCTGCTCTGCCTCCTCCCTAGACGAGCCTTCCGCTTCAGACATGCCGACACACACGTACTGACACCCCCACACACACTGGGATATACAAATATGGGGATAGCCCCCCAAGAAGGCCCCTTGGAGAGACAGAGAGAGAGTATGCCAGCACACACCCAGCGCCACTGGACACTGGAACAAAGTCCCAGTTTGTAGAGCGCTTTTATAGATATATAATACACTTACTGCGCCAATTAAATGTGCCTTCCCCCCCTCGTTTTTGCCCTCTGTACTTGTGTTCAGCAGGGGAGAGTCCGGGGAGCAGATTCTCTGCAGCTTGCTGTGGAGAAAAAGGCGCTGGTTAGTGCTGGAGGATCAAGCTCCGCCCCCTCAACGGCGGGCTTCGGTCCCGCTCAAATTCTTTATACTGGCGGGGGTTTTGTAATATACTGCCTCCGCAGTATCTATTATGCTGGCCAGTGTCCCTTGAGGTTATTATTGCTGCCCAGGGCGCCCCCCCTGCGCCCTGCACCCTTAAAGTGCCTTATGTGTGTGTGAGTGTGGGAGCAATGGCGCGCAGTGTGACCGCTGCGCGGTACCTCAGTGAAGACCTGAAGTCTTCTGCCACCTGTGAAGTTTTTTTTCTTCTTATACTCACCCGGCTTCTATCTTCCGGCTCTGTGAGGAGGACGGCGGCGGCGCGGCTCCGGGACTAACAGCGAGGACGACACCTGTGTTCCGACCCTCTGGAGCTAATGGTGTCCAGTAGCCTAAGAAGCAGAGCCTATCATTTAAGTAGGTCTGCTTCTCTCCCCTCAGTCCCACGATGCAGGGAGCATGTTGCCAGCAGTGCTCCCTGAAAAAAAAAACCTAACAAAAGTCTTTTCAGAGAAACTCAGTAGAGCTCTCCTGCAGTGCATCCAGTCTCCTCTGGGCACAGGATCTAACTGAGGTCTGGAGAAGGGGCATAGAGGGAGGAGCCAGTGCACACCCATTCTAAAGTCTTAGAGTGCCCATGTCTCCTGCGGAGCCCGTCTATACCCCATGGTCCTTACGGAGTCCCCAGCATCCTCTAGGACGTAAGAGAAAATAAGATTTTAAACCTACCGGTAAATCTTTTTATCGTAGTCCGTAGAGGATGCTGGGGACTCCGTAAGGACCATGGGGATAGACGGGCTCCGCAGGAGACATGGGCACTTTAAGAAAGACTTTAGGTATGGGTGTGCACTGGCTCCCCCCTCTATGCCCCTCCTCCAGACCTCAGTTAGAGAAACTGTGCCCAGAGGAGACGGACAGTACGAGGAAAGGATTTTTGTTAATCCAAGGACAAGATTCATACCAGCCACTCCAATCACACCGTATAACTTGTGTATATACTAACCAGTTAATAGGAAAACAACGTAGCATCAGTCCAAAACCGATGAAAACTATAACATAACCCTTATGTAAGCAAAACTATATACAAGTCTTGCACAAGTAGTCCGCACTTGGGACGGGCGCCCAGCATACTCTACGGACTACGAGAAAAAGATTTACCGGTAGGTTTAAAATCTTATTTTCTCTTACGTCCTAGAGGATGCTGGGGACTCCGTAAGGACCATGGGGATTATACCAAAGCACCCAAACGGGCGGGAGAATGCGGATGACTCTGCAGCACCAATTGAGCAAACAGGAGGTCCTCCTCAGCCAGGGTATCAAACTTATAGAACTTTGCAAATGTGTTTGAACCCGACCAAGTAGCAGCTCGGCATAGTTGTAGTGCCGAGACCCCTCGGGCAGCCGCCCAAGACGAGCCCACCTTCCTAGTGGAATGGGCCTTGACCGATTTTGGTAATGGCAATCCAGCCGTAGAATGCGCCTGCTGAATCGTGTTACAGATCCAGCGAGCAATAGTCTGCTTTGAAGCAGGGGCGCCAACCTTGTTGGCTGCATATAGGACAAACAGTGCTTCTGTTTTTCTGACTCTAGCCGTTCTGGCCACGTACATTTTCAAAGCCCTGACTACATCAAGGGACTCGGAATCCTCCAAGTCTCGCGTAGCCACAGGCACCACAATAGGTTGGTTCATATGAAAAGATGACACTACCTTAGGCAAGAATTGAGGACGGGTCCGCAATTCCGCTCTATCCATATGAAAAACCAGATAGGGGCTTTTATGAGACAAAGCCGCCAATTCCGACACTCGCCTATCCGAAGCCAAGGCTTATAACATGACCACCTTCCAAGTGAGATATTTTAACTCCACCGTTTGAAGTGGTTCAAACCAGTGCGACTTAAGGCAACTCAACACCACATTAAGGTCCCAAGGCGCCACCAGAGGTATAAAAGGAGGCTGAATATGCAGCACTCCCTTCACAAAAGTCTGTACTTCTGGGAGAGAAGCCAATTCTTTTTGAAGGAAAATGGATAAGGCTGAAATCTGAACCTTAATGGAGCCTAATTTTAGGCCCAAATTCACTCCAGTCTGTAGGAAGTGAAGGAAACGGCCCAGATGGAATTCTTCCGTAGGAGCATTCCTGGCCTTACACCAAGAAACATATTTTCGCCATATACGGTGATAATGTTTAGCTGTCACGTCCTTCCTAGCCTTTATCAGCGTAGGAATGACCTCATCCGGAATGCCTTTTTCCGCTAGGATCCTGCGTTCAACCGCCACGCCGTCAAACGCAGCCGCGGTAAGTCTTGGAACAGACAGGGCCCCTGTTGCAACAGGTCTTGTCGTAGAGGAAGAGGCCACGGATCTTCTGTGAGCATTTCCAGCAGATCCGGATACCAGGTCCTTCGTGGCCAATCTGGAACAATGAGAATTGTTCTCACTCCTCTTTTTCTTATTATACTCAACACCTTGGGTATGAGAGGAAGAGGAGGAAACACATAGACTGACTGGAACACCCACGGTGTCACTAGGGTGTCTACAGCTACCGCCTGAGGGTCTTTTGATCTGGCGCAATACCTCTGTAGCTTTTTGTTGAGGCGGGATGCCATCATGTCTATCTGGGGCAGTCCCCACTGACTTGCAATCTGTGCGAAGACTTCCTGATGAAGTCCCCACTCTCCTGGATGCAGGTCGTGTCTGCTGAGGAAGTCTGCTTCCCAGTTGTCCACTCCCGGAATGAACACTGCCGACAGTGCGCTTACATGATTTTCCGCCCAGCGAAGAATCCTGGTGGCTTCCGCCATTGCCACTCTGCTCCTTGTGCCGCCTTGGCGGTTTACATGAGCCACTGCGGTGATGTTGTCTGACTGGATCAGAACTGGTTGGTCGCGAAGTAAGGTCTCCGCTTGACGTAGGGCGTTATATATGGCCCTCAGTTCCAAGATGTTGATGTGAAGACAAGTCTCTTGACTTGACCAAAGACCTTTGAAGTTTCTTCCCTGTGTGACTGCTCCCCACCCTCGGAGGCTCGCGTCCGTGGTCACCAGGATCCAGTCCTGAATGCCGAACCTGCGGCCTTCTAGAAGGTGAGCACTCTGCAGCCACCACAGAAGAGATACCCTGGCTCTGGGGGACAGGGTGATCAACTGATGAATTTGTAGATGTGACCCGGACCACTTGTCCAGTAGGTCCCATTGGAAAGTCCTCGCATGGAACCTGCCGAAGGGAATGGCTTCGTATGCTGCCACCATCTTTCCCAGGACTCGAGTGCAGTGATGCACTGACACCTGTTTTGGCTTCAATAGGTTCCTGACCAGAGTCATGAGTTCCTGAGCTTTTTCTATCGGAAGATAAACCCTTTTCTGGTCTGTATCCAGAATCATGCCCAAGAAGGTCAGACGAGTCGTAGGAACCAACTGCGACTTCGGGATATTGAGAATCCAGCCGTGTTGCTGTAACACCTTCAGTGAAAGTGAGACGCTGTTCAGCAACTGCTCTCTTGATCTCGCTTTTATGAGGAGATCGTCCAAGTACGGGATAATTGTGACACCTTGCTTGCGCAGGAGCACCATCATTTCCGCCATTACCTTGGTGAAAATCCTCGGGGCCGTGGAAAGCCCAAACGGCAACGTCTGAAATTGGTAATGACAATCCTGTACCGCAAATCTCAGGTATGCCTGATGAGGTGGATAAATGGGAACATGAAGGTATGCATCCTTTATGTCCAGAGATACCATAAAATCCCCCCCTTCCAGGCTGGCGATGACCGCTCTTAGCGATTCCATCTTGAACTTGAACCTTTTTAAGTATAGGTTCAGGGATTTAAATTTAAAATGGGTCTGACCGAACCGTCTGGTTTCGGGACTACAAACAGGGTTGAGTAATATCCCTTCCCTTGTTGAAGCAGGGGAACCTTGACCACCACCTGTTGAAGATACAATTTGTGAATTGCATTTAACACTGTCTCCCTTTCCATGGGAGAAGCTGGTAGGGTCGATTTGATAAACCGGCGAGGAGGCACCTCTTCGAATTCCAGCTTGTAACCCTGAGAAACAATTTCTATTGCCCAGGGATTCACCTGTGAGTGAACCCAGATGTGGCTGAAAACTCGAAGACGTGCCCCAACTGGGGCGGACTCCATTAGCGGAGCCCCAGCGTCATGCGGTGGATTTTGTAGAGGCCGGGGAGGACTTCTGTTCCTGGGAACTAGCTGTGTTGGGCAGCATTTTTCCTCTGCCCTTACCTCTGGCAAGAAAGGACGCGCCTCGTACTTTCTTGTTTCTTTGTGATCGAAAGGACTGCATTTGATAATGTGGCGCTTTCTTAGGCTGTGAGGGAATATAAGGCAAAAAATTTGATTTACCAGCTGTAGCTGTGGAGACCAGGTCCGAGAGACCTTCCCCAAACAATTCCTCACCCTTGTAAGGTAAAACCTCCATATGCCTCTTTGAATCGGCATCACCTGTCCATTGCCGGGTCCATAGGACTCGTCTAGCAGAGATCGACATAGCGTTGATTCTAGAACCCAGTAGACTAATGTCTCTTTGAGCATCTCTCATATATAAGACAGCATCTTTTATAAGCACTAGGGTCAATAAAATGGTATCCTTATCTAGGGTCTCAATTTCCGCTGATAAGGTATCTGTCCATGCTGCTACAGCGCTACAAACCCAGGCCGACGCAATTGCAGGTCTGAGTAAGGTACCAGAATGTGTGTAAATGGACTTCAAGGTAACCTCCTGCTTGCGGTCAGCAGGATCCCTGAGGGTAGCCGTATCTTGGGATGGCAGCGCTACCTTTTTGGATAAGCGTGTTAATGCTTTGTCTACCCTAGGGGAGGATTCCCACCGTATCCTGTCAGTTGGCGGGAAAGGATACGCCATAAGAATCCTTTTGGGAATCTGCAGTTTTTTGTCTGGAGATTCCCAAGCTTTTTCACATAATTCGTTCAACTCATGTGAGGGAGGAAAGGTTACCTCAGGTTTCTTTCCCTTATAGAGGTGCACCCTCGTGTCAGGGACAGGGGGTTCCTCTGTGATATGCAAAACATCTTTTATTGCAATAATCATATATCAAATACATTTAGCCACTTTTGGCTGTAACTTTGCATCATCGTAGTCGACACTGGAGTCAGAATCCGTGTCAGTATCTGTGTCTACTATTTGGGATAGTGGGCGCTTTTGAGACCCCGAAGGTCCCTGCGACATAGGGACAGACATGGGTTGACTCCCTGGCTGTTCCCTAGCTTCAGCTTTGTCTAATCTTTTGTGCAATAAATTTACATTAGCACTTAAAACATTCCACATATCCATCCAGTCAGGTGTCGGCGTTGTCGACGGAGACACCACATTCATTTGCTCCCCCTCCTCCCTAGGCGAGCCTTCTACCTCAGACATGTCGACACACGCGTACCGACACACCACACACTCAGGGAATCCTCTTATCTGAAGACAGTTCCCCCACAAGGCCCTTTGGAGAGACAGAGAGAGAGTATGCCAGCACACACCCAGCGCTATATGACCCAGGAAAAAACACAATAAATATGTTTACCCAGTAGCGCTGTTTATATATATCTATGCGCCAAATTATGTGCCCCCCCTTCTTTAAAACCCTAATTCATCGTGGAATAAGCAGGGGAGAGTCCGGGGAGCTTCCTTTCAGCGCTGTGCTGTGGAGAAAATGGTGCTGGTGCGTGCTGAGGGAGAAGCCCCGCCCCCTCGGCGGCGGGCTTCTGTCCCGCTCAAATATACTAAAAAACTGGCGGGGGCTCTTTATATATACAGTGCCCAGCTGTATATATATATATTTTTGCCAAAGAGAGGTTCATATGCTGCCCAGGGCGCCCCCCCTGCGCCCTGCACCCTTACAGTGACTGCCGTGTGTGAGGTGTATGGGAGCAATGGCGCACAGCTTTACTGCTGTGACCTCAGTGAAGATCATGAAGTCTTCTGCCGCCTCTGAAGTCTTCTTTTCTTCTCATACTCACCCGGCTTCTATCTTCCGGTTCTGCGAGGAGGACGGCGGCGCTGCTCTGGGATGGACGGCGAGGGTGAGACCTGCGTACCGATCCCTCTGGAGCTAATGGTGTCCAGTAGCCTAAGAAACCAAGTAGGTCTGTTTCTCTCCCCTCAGTCCCTCGATGCAGGGAGTATGTTGCCAGCAGGCTCCATGAAAATAAAAAACCTAACAAATATACTTTCTGACAGGAAACTCAGGAGAGCTCCCTGTAATGCACCCAGTCTCCTCTGGGCACAGTAGTAAACTGAGGTCTGGAGGAGGGGCATAGAGGGAGGAGCCAGTGCACACCCATACCTAAAGTCTTTCTTAAAGTGCCCATGTCTCCTGCGGAGCCCGTCTATCCCCATGGTCCTTACGGAGTCCCCAGCATCCTCTAGGACGTAAGAGAAAATGGATGTGAGGTGAGTAGCTAGCTCTATAGAATACTTCTAATCGTACTGAGCAGTGACCCACTCCACTCACCGGAAAAAGGAGGGGTTGCCCATTAATACCAGCGGCAGCAAGCTAGTGCCTATCAAAGGTGCATGAATACAACTAATTTATTGTGGACAAGCGGGACGTTGCTGTCCAGATTCCTTGTGACTACATTGTTTGAAAATTTCCGACCAGTTAACGGAACACTGCCCATCATTCCTGATTGCACTATTTAAGATCACTGTAAAGGGAACTTGTCACAACTGCAGTCTGTACACTATCAGTTTATTTCAGACAAAAACCATTAACATCGCTAGCAGATTCAAAATGTTTGTGTATATCTTTACACCATATTATGATTGTAATCATATGTCATTTGTAATTTTTACTGTATACTCTATTATCAAGTAAAGTACATGTTTCCATCTTTTGCGGTCACATTGCATATTCTTTACTCATTACCCAGTATTGATATTAGGAGTACTGTTCCTCATTGTGGGATACCATACCCTTGACTAATCAGCTATAGCAAACACACGGATACATCACACCACCCAGACAGGCTAAGAGCAGCACATTTTTCTACTGATGTTTCCTCACATGTGCCCCAATCGCCCCCAGCGTCTCCCTGACATGTCCTATCACCAGCGGCTTGTTACCCCACATGCCCACAGCATCCTCCAGATATGCTCCCCACCCCAACAGCCTGGTTCCCCAAATAACCCCAGGGCACTGGCGCTTCTATAATGGGTGCAGTGTGTGCGGTGCACACGGGCCCCTGAGTCCAGAGGGGGCCCTCACCGCACACACTGCACCCATTTTTAAAATACTCACCCCTCCGAAGTCCAGCGTCGGCATCCGCAGCGCTATTAGAACTCTGTGAAAATGGCTCAGCGGCCATTTTCACGGAGTTCTGCGCATGCACAGTAGAGAGATCTCAGGGAAAATGGCCACCACTCCATTTTCCTGGAGATCTGCTCATGCGCAGTAGAGTCTGAGCCCTCTAGTGCTCAGACTCTACAGCGCTTCGGGCAGAGAGGAGGGGACCCAAATGGAGGAGGCTGAACACGGGCCTCCTCCTCTCTTAAAACGTCCCTGCCCCAGCGTCTCCCTAACATGTTCTATTACCAATAGCTTGTTATCCCACGTGCCCACAGCATCCTCTAGACATGCTCCCCACCACAACAGCCTGGTTCCCCAAATGTCCCCAGTGTCTCCGACATGACCCACCCCAGCAACATGATTCACCACCTGCTCCACCCCAGCAGCCTGTGACCCCATGGTTGGTTCTAAATCGGAGTGGGAGAAGGGACCTTCTGACGTCACTAGGGGAGGAGACACGTCACCAGTGGGAGGAGCTACGGACGAACAGGGTACCCGAAAAGTACCCTCGCATGCTCGGTGGCTCGCCACCTGCTTACTAAAGGTAATAGTTGGTGGCGTGGATAGTAGAGGAACTATCCCTCTGGCCTAGCTCCTCCCCTTGTCATGGCTTCTCCCCCTGATGGAAAAGGTCCCTTAGGCCACTTGAATCTAGCATCAACCGTTACCCCATGTCCTCCTGTGTACCTCAAATTCCCCCAGCGTCTCCCTGACATGTACCATCATTCGAAGCTTGTTTCCCTACATGCACCCGTGTGCTTCAAATACCCTCAGCGTCTCCATGACCCGTCCCCACAGCAGTCTGTTTTCCCACATGCCCCAAATAACTCCCATTGTCTCCAAGACCCGCCCCTTCCCCCAAAGTCTGTTTGTCCACACGAACCTCATACCCTCCAACATGACCCGCCCCACTTGGTACAAAATGCTGTTTCTGGACTTCCCTCTTGCTTTATTATTGCCATCACATGTGAAGAAACAGCTTTCCTATCATTTAACTAGTTCAACACAGGTGATGGAAATCATAAATTAAGAGGGAAGCCCAGAAACAGAGCATTTTGTACCTAGTGGGACGGGTCATGTTGGAGGGCATGGAACCTGTGTTCCCAATACTCCCAGCATCTCCATAAGCTGCCCCCCCCCCAGCATTCTGACAGTTTCCCCACATAGACCCGTTTGACCTAATTGCCCCACACCCCATCATCTATTTGACATGTCCCACCCCAGCATAAATGCCCCTCTCCTGCAGCCTGTTACTCCATTGCACCCCTAAAGAGCCTAGCACAAACCTCCCAACATGACCCTCTCCAGGAGGGACAGAATGCTCTGCTCCTGGACTTCCCTCTTAATTTATGATTGCCGGCACCTGGGATGAACAGGTTAATGGATAAGAAAGGTGTTTTAGCACAGGTGATGACCAGCATAAATGAAGAGAAACGTCCAGAAGCAGAGCATTGTGTCTCCACCCCCACCCCACCAGCCTTCGTCCTAGCATATCTCGTTATCTCCACCCACAGCATCCATTTCCCCCTCTGTGGCCCAATTTCCCCTTGTACCCAACATGGCATCTTCCCTGGAAGCCTACGTCCCAGGTGATTTAGGATAACGTCAGAAGGTCAATTTACTGAAGTGGATCTATCTGTCCGCTTTCATATTATTACTGTACTGGTATACAGGAAAATGGCCACCGCCCTCCTAAACTAAGGACATATAAGAAAGGTTACTATCTATGTGAAGCATATCGTAGCTGCAGATCACCAGAGGAGAGAACCTTGCAATTGACAACTTGTGGCCGCCATTTACGTAGTCGCAAATAATGCAGTATCATTATGTCCTTTGTTCGAGCATCCCAGAAAAAAACAAAAACGGCGGCCATTTTCTTGTGGTCCGTATCATCTAATCCAGATGTCATTTAACCTGAGACTGGAATCCCCAGACAGAGGACTCGGAGAGCGTTACTGGGGTTCTCTGGGAAGGAAGGCAGGAATACAGGTCTGTCCTAGTGCTGTACAAACATTGTTATTGTATGTATGATCCAGTGACTGTATAATGTCTGCCCAGGTGTGTATGTATGGGGTGTAATGCTGGACAGTGACTGTGGGTATGGGAGGTATATGTTCTGGACGTGAGGCTGTATAAGGTGTGCCCTGATGTGTATGTATGGGATGTAATGCTGGGCAGTGACTGTGGGTATAGGAGGTATATGTGCTGGGCATGAGGCTGTATAAGGTGTGCCCAGGTATGTATGTATGTATGTATGTATGTATGTATGTATGGGGTGTGATGCTGGGCAGTGACTGTGGATATGAGGCTGTATAATGTGTGCCCAGGTGTGAGCTGTAATGCTGGGCAGTGACTGTGGGTATGGGGTGTATATGTGCTGGGCATGAGGCTGTATAATGTGTGCCCAGGTGTGTATGTATGTGGTATAATGCTGGGCAGTGACTGTGGGTATGGGAGGTATATGTGCTGGGCATGTGGCTGTATGATGTGTGCCCGGGTGTGTATGTATGTGGTGTAATGCTGGGCAGTGACTGTGGGTATGGGAGGTATATGTGCTGGGCATGAGGCTGTATAATGTGTGCCCAGGTGTGTATGTATGAGGTGTAATGCTGGGCAGTGACTGTGGGTATGGGAGGTATATGTGCTGGGCATGAGGCTGTATAATGTGTGCCCGGGTGTGTATGTATGTGGTATAATGCTGGGCAGTGACTGTGGGTATGGGAGGTATATGTGCTGGGCATGAGGTGGTATAATGTGTGCCCAGGTGTTTATGTTATGAGGTGTAATACTGGGCAGTGACTGTGGGTATATGTGGTGGGCATGAGGCTGTATAATGTGTGCCCAGGTGTGTATGTATGATGTGTAATGCTGGGCAGTGACTGTGGGTATGGGGTGTATATGTGCTGGGCATGAGGCTGTATAATGTGTGCCCAGGTGTGTATGTATGTGGTGTAATGCTGGGCAGTGACTGTGGGTATGGGGGGTATATGTGCTGGGCATGAGGATGTATAATGTGTGCCCGGGTGTGTATGTATGTGGTATAATGCTGGGCAGTGACTGTGGGTATGGGAGGTATATGTGCTAAGCATGAGGTGGTATAATGTGTGCCCAGGTGTTTATGTTATGAGGTGTAATACTGGGCAGTGACTGTGGGTATGGGGTGTATATGTGCTGGGCATGAGGCTGTGTAATGTGTGCCCAGGTGTATATGTATGAGGTGTAATGCTGGGCAGTGACTGTGGGTATATGTGGTGGGCATGAGGCTGTATAATGTGTGCCCAGGTGTGTATGTGTGTGGTGTAATGCAGGGCAGTGACTGTGGGTATGGGGTGTATATGTGCTGGGCATGTGGCTGTATGATGTGTGCCCGGGTGTGTATGTATGATGTGTAATGCTTGGCAGTGACTGTGGGTATGGGGTGTATATGTGCTGGGCATGAGGCTGTATAATGTGTGCCCAGGTGTGTATGTATGATGTGTAATGCTGGGCAGTGACTGTGGGTATGGGGTGTATATGTGCTGGGCATGAGGCTGTATAATGTGTGCCCAGGTGTGTATGTATGAGGTGTAATGCTGGGCAGTGACTGTGGGTATGGGGGGTATATGTGCTGGGCATGAGGCTGTATAATGTGTGCCCAGGTGTGTATGTATGGGGTGTAATGCTGCTTAGTGACTGTGGGTATGGGGGGTATATGTGCTGGACATGAGGCTGTATAATGTGTGCCCAGGTGTGTATGTATGAGGTGTAATGCTGGGCAGTGACTGTGGGTATGGGGGGTATATGTGCTGGGCATGAGGCTGTATAAGGTGTGCCCAGGTGTGTGTATGTATGTATGTATGTATGTATGTATGTATGTATGTATGGGGTGTGATGCTGGGCAGTGACTGTGGGTATGGGAGGTATATGTGCTGGGCATGAGGCTGTATAATGTGTGCCCAGGTGTGTATGTATAGGGTGTAATGCTGGGCAGTGACTGTGGGTATATGTGCTGGGCATGAGGCTGTATATTGTGTGCCCAGGTGTGTATGTATGATGTGTAATGCTGGGCAGTGACTGTGGGTATGGGGTGTATATATGCTGGGCATGAGGCTGTATAATGTGTGCCCAGGTGTGTATGTATGAGGTGTAATGCTGGGCAGTGACTGTGGGTATGGGGGGTATATGTGCTGGGCATGAGGCTGTATAATGTGTGCCCAGGTGTGTATGTATAGGGTGTAATGCTGGGCAGTGACTGTGGGTATGGGGGGTATATGTGCTGGGCATGAGGCTGTATATTGTGTGCCCAGGTGTGTATGTATGATGTGTAATGCTGGGCAGTGACTGTGGGTATGGGGTGTATATATGCTGGGCATGAGGCTGTATAATGTGTGCCCAGGTGTGTATGTATGAGGTGTAATGCTGGGCAGTGACTGTGGGTATTGGGGGTATATGTGCTGTGCATGAGGCTGTATAATGTGTGCCCAGGTGTGTATGTATGGGGTGTAATGCTGGACAGTGACTGTGGATATGGGGGTTATATGTTCTGGACGTGAGGCTGTATAAGGTGTGCCCTGATGTGTATGTATGGGATGTAATGCTGGGCAGTGACTGTGGGTATGGGAGGTATATGTGCTGGATATGAGGCTGTATAATGTGTGCCCAGAGGTGAACTGTAATGCTGGGCTGTGACTGTGGGTATGGGGTGTATATGTGCTGGGCATGAGGCTGTATAATGTGTGTATGTATGTGGTATAATGCTGGGCAGTGACTGTGGGTATAGGAGGTATATGTGCTGGGCATGAGGCTGTATAATGTGTGCCCGGTGTGTATGTATGTGGTGTAATGCTAGGCAGTGACTGTGGGTATGGGGGGTGTATGTGCTGGGAATAAGGCTATATATTGTGTGCCCAGGTATGTATGTATGGGGTGTAATGCTGGGCAGTGACTGTGGGTATGAGGGGTATATGTGCTGGGCATGAGGCTGTATAATGTGTCCCCAGGTGTGTATGTATGAGGTGTAATGCTGGGCAGTGACTGTGGGTATAGGAGGTATATGTGCTGGGCATGAGGTGGTATAATGTGTGCCCAGGTGTGTATGTATGAGGTGTAGTGCTGGGTAGTGACTATGGGTATGGGGGAATATGTGGTGGGCATGAGGCTGTATAATGTGTGCCCAGGTGTGTATGTATGAGATGTAATGCTGGGCAGTGACTGTGGGTATGAGGGTATATGTGCAGGGCATGAGGCTGTATAATGTGTGCCCAGGTGTGTGTGTATGGTATGTAATGCTGGGCAGTGACTGTGGGTATGAGGGTATATGTGCTGGGCATGAGGCTGTATAATATGTGCCCAGGTGTGAGCTGTAATGCTTGGCATTGACTTTAGGGATGTGGGTATATGTGCTGGGCATGAGGCTGCATAGTGTGTGCCCAGGTGTGTATGTTATGAGGTGTAATGCTGGGCAGTGACTGTGGGTATGGGGGTATATGTGTGGGGTATGAGGCTGTGTAATGTGTGCCAGGTGTGTATGTATGAGGTGTAATGCTGGGCAGTGACTGTGGGTATGGGGGGTATATGTGCTGGATATGAGGCTGTATAATGTATGCCCAGGTGTGTGGAGTAATAGTGGGAAGTGACTGTGGGTATGGGAGGTATATGTGCTGGGCATGAGGTGGTATAATGTGTGCCCAGGTGTGTATGTATGGGGTGTAATGCTGGGCAGTGACTGTGGGTATGGGGTGTATGTGTGCTGGGCGTGAGGCTGTATAATGTGTGCCTTGGTGTGTATGTATAGGGTGTAATGCTGGGCAGTGACTGTGGGTATATGTGCTGGGCATGAGGCTGTATAATGTGTGTATGTATGTGGTGTAATGCTGTGCAGTGACTCTGGGTATGGGTTGTATATGTGCTGGGCATGAGGCTGTATAATGTGTGCCCGGGTGTGTATGTATGAGGTGTAATGCTGGGCAGTGACTATGGGTATGGGGGGTATATGTGCTGGGCATGAGGCTGTATAATGTGTGCCCAGGTGTGTATGTATAGGGTGTAATGCTGGGCAGTGACTGTGGGTATATGTGCTGGGCATGAGGCTGTATAATGTGTGTATAATGTGTACCCAGGTGTGTTTGTATGAGGTGTAATGCTGGGCAGTGACTGTAGGTATGGGGGGTATATGTGGTGGGCATGAGGCTGTATAATGTGTGCTGGGGTGTGTATGTATGTGGAGTAATGCTGGGCAGTGACTGCGGGTATGGGAGGTATATGTGCTGGGCATGAGGTGGTATAATGTGTGCCCAGGTGTGTATGTATGAGGTGTAATGCTGGGCAGGGACTGTGGGTATGGGATGCATATATGTGCTGGGCATGAGGCTGTATAATGTGTGCCCAGGTGTGTATGTATGGGGTGTAATGCTGGGCAGTGACTGTGGGTATGGGGTGTATGTGTGCTGGGCATGAGGCTGTATAATGTGTGCCTTTTTGTGTATGTATAGGGTGTAATGCTGGGCAGTGACTGTGGGTATGGGGGGGGTATATGTGCTGGGCATGAGAAATGTATAAGGTGTGCCCAGATGTATATGTATGAGGTGTAATGATGGGCAGTGACTGTGGGTATGGGGGTATATGTGCTGGGCATGAGGCTGTATAATGTGTGCCCAGGTGTGTGTGTATGTATGAGGTGTAATGCTGGGCAGTGACTGTGGGTATGGGGGTATATGTGCTGGGCATGAGGCTGTATAATGTGTGCCCAGGTGTGAATGTATGAGGTGTAATGCTGGGCAGTGACTGTGGGTATGGGTTGTATATGTGCTGGGCATGAGGCTGTATAATGTGTGCCCAGATGTATATGTATGAGGTGTAATGCTGGGCAGTGACTGTGGGTATGGGGGTATATGTGCTGGGCATGAGGCTGTATAATGTGTGCCCAGGTGTGTGTGTATGTATGAGGTGTAATGCTGGGCAGTGACTGTGGGTATGGGGGTATATGTGCTAGGCATGAGGCTGTATAATGTGTGCCCAGATGTATATGTATGAGGTGTAATGCTGGGCAGTGACTGTGGGTATGGGGGTATATGTGCTGGGCATGAGGCTGTATAATGTGTGCCCAGGTGTGTGTGTATGTATGAGGTGTAATGCTGGGCAGTGACTGTGGGTATGGGGGTATTTGTGCTGGGCATGAGGCTGTATAATGTGTGTATGTATGTGGTATAATGCTGGGCAGTGACTGTGGGTATAGGAGGTATATGTGCTGGGCATGAGGCTGTATAATGTGTGCCCGGTGTGTATGTATGTGGTGTAATGCTAGGCAGTGACTGTGGGTATGGGGGGTGTATGTGCTGGGAATAAGGCTATATATTGTGTGCCCAGGTATGTATGTATGGGGTGTAATGCTGGGCAGTGACTGTGGGTATGAGGGGTATATGTGCTGGGCATGAGGCTGTATAATGTGTCCCCAGGTGTGTATGTATGAGGTGTAATGCTGGGCAGTGACTGTGGGTATAGGAGGTATATGTGCTGGGCATGAGGTGGTATAATGTGTGCCCAGGTGTGTATGTATGAGGTGTAGTGCTGGGTAGTGACTATGGGTATGGGTTGTATATGTGCTGGGCATGAGGCTGTATAATGTGTGCCCAGATGTATATGTATGAGGTGTAATGCTGGGCAGTGACTGTGGGTATGGGGGTATATGTGCTGGGCATGAGGCTGTATAATGTGTGCCCAGGTGTGTGTGTGTATGTATGAGGTGTAATGCTGGGCAGTGACTGTGGGTATGGGGGTATATGTGCTAGGCATGAGGCTGTATAATGTGTGCCCAGGTGTGTATGTATGAGGTGTAATGATGGGCAGTGACTGTGGGTATGGGAGGTATATGTGCTGGTCATGAGCCTTTATAATGTGTGCCCAGGTGTGTATGTATGAGGTGTAATGCTGGGCAGTGACTGTGGGTATGGGGGGTGTATGTGCTGGGCATGAGGCTGTATAAGGTGTGCCCAGGTGTGTATGTATGAGGGTGTAATGCAGGGCAGTGGCTGTGGGTATGGGGGGTATATGTGCTGGTCATGAGCCTGTATAATGTGTGCCCAGGTGTGTATGTATGAGGTGTAATGCTGGGCAGTGACTGTGGGTATGGGGTGTATATGTGCTGGGCATGAGGCTGTTTAATGTGTGCCCAGGTGTGTATGTATGAGGTGTAATGCTGGGCAGTGACTGTGGGTATAGGAGGTATATGTGCTGGGCATGAGGCTGTATAAGGTGTGCCCAGGTGTGTATGTATGAGATGTAATGCTGGGCAGTGACTGTGGGTATGGGGGGTAGATGTGCTGGCCATGAGGCTGTATAATGTGTGCCCAGGTGTGTATGTATGAGGTGTAATGCTGGGCAGTGACTGTGGGTATGGGGGGTATATGTGCTGGGCATGAGGCTGTATAATGTGTGCCCAGGTGTGAATGTATGAGGTGTAATGCTGGGCAGTGACTGTGGGTATGGGTTGTATATGTGCTGGGCATGAGGCTGTATAATGTGTGCCCAGATGTATATGTATGAGGTGTAATGATGGGCAGTGACTGTGGGTATGGGTTGTATATATGCTGGGCATGAGGCTGTATAGTTTGTGCCCAGGTATGTATGTTATGAGGTGTAATGCTGGGCAGTGACTGTGGGTATGGTGGTATATGTGCTGGGCATGAGGCTGTATAATGTGTGCCCAGGTGTGTATGTATGAGGTGTAATGCTGGGCAGTGACTGTGGTTATGGGGTGTATATGTGCTGGACATAAGGATGTATATAATGTGAGCCCGGGTGTGAGGTGTAATGATGGGCAGTGACTGTGGGTATATGTGCTGGGCATGAGGCTGTATAATGTGTGCCCAGGTGTGTGTGTATGAGGTGTAATGCTGGGCAGTGACTGTGGGTATGGGGGGTATATGTGCTGGACATGAGGCTGTATAATATGTGCCCGGGTGTGTATGTATGAGGTGTAATGCTGGGCTGTGGGTATGTGGGGTATATGTGTTGGACATGAGGCTGTATAATGTGTGCACAGGTATATTATTGTGTACCTGTCACTTAGTAGCCATAATAGGAGAAGGTAGAGACACTGACCAGGACTGTTTGTCTCAGGGATAAGAGGAGGACATAATGATAACTCAGTGTTACATATCTGCATATATTGCATTTACTCTGTGATGTTTATTATTATAATTATATGTATTTCTAGATAATTGAGCTGTGAGGAACACAAGTCATTACTGGAGGTCACATGAGGATGAGATGCGTCACTGATTCGCTGAGGATGGACAAGGACAGAAGTCACATGACTGAGAGGATAGTAACTCTCACCCTGGAGATCATCCACCTGCTGACTGGAGAGGTGAGGGTCTCCTGGGAATCTCACAGTGGCATCACTTTTACCTATATAATAAGAAAGGGAACTGGGGAGGTGAGGGATTCTTGTGATCCTGGTCTCTGAGACACCGCCTGTGACTCCAGTCCTAGAAGACCTCTGTGTTTCCATATCCAGGCCTCCATGACCCTGGTTGCAGAGATGCCAGACCTGCATGGGCCTGGCTTTGTTAAAGTATTAGGACATATTCCTAATCTACTTGGTATATCTGGAATGTACAGTGACTGGAAATGTAGTCATCCTCCTGTATAGTTATCAGATCTCTCTGTTACAGATGACACCTGACTCATGATTCATTATTTCTCTGACGTCCTAGTGGATGCTGGGGACTCCGTAAGGACCATGGGGAATAGCGGCTCCGCAGGAGACTGGGCACAGCTAAGAAAGCTTTAGGACTACCTGGTGTGCACTGGCTCCTCCCACTATGACCCTCCTCCAGACCTCAGTTAGAATCCTGTGCCCGGCTGAGCTGGATGCACACTAGGGGCTCTCCTGAGCTCCTAGAGAGAAAGTATATTTTAGGTTTTTTATTTTACAGTGATATCTGCTGGCAACAGACTCACTGCAGCGAGGGACTAAGGGGAGAAGAAGCGAACCTACCTAACTGGTGGCAGCTTGGGCTTCTTAGGCTACTGGACACCATTAGCTCCAGAGGGATCAACCGCATGGAACCGGCCATTGATGTTCGGTCCCAGAGCCGCGCCGCCGGCCCCCTTACAGAGCCAGAAGCAAGAAGAGTCCGGAAAATCAGCGGCAGAAGACATCAGTCTTCACCAAGGTAGCGCACAGCACTGCAGCTGTGCGCCATTGCTCCTCATACACACTTCACACTCCGGTCACTGAGGGTGCAGGGCGCTGGGGGGGGGGGGGGGCGCCCTGAGCAGCAATAAAAACACCATGGCTGGCAAATTTATAACAATATATAGCCACAGAGGCTATATATGTGATAAATACCCCTGCCAGAATCCATAAAAAAGCGGGAGAAAAGTCCGCGAAAAAGGGGCGGAGCTATCTCCCTCAGCACACTGGCGCCATTTTCTCTTCACAGTGCAGCTGGAAGACAGCTCCCCAGGCTCTCCCCTGTAGTTTTCAGGCTCAAAGGGTTAAAAAGAGAGGGGGGGGGCACTAAATTTAGGCGCAATATTGTTTATACAAGCAGCTGTTGGGGGGAAAAATCACTCAGTTATAGTGTTAATCCCTGCATTATATAGCGCTCTGGTGTATGCTGGCATACTCTCTCTCTCTGTCTCCCCAAAGGACTTTGTGGGGTCCTGTCCTCAGTCAGAGCATTCCCTGTGTGTGTGCTGTGTGTCGGTACGGCTGTGTTGACATGTGGGATGAGGAAGGTTACGTGGAGGTGGAGCAGAGGCCGATAAATGGGATGTCGCCCCCTGTGGGGTTGACACCAGAGTGGATGGATAGGTGGAAGGTATTAACCGACAGTGTAAACTCCTTACATAAAAGGCTGGATGACGTAACAGCTGTGGGACAGCCGGCTTCTCAGCCCGCGCCTGCCCAGGCGTCTCAAAGGCCATCAGGGGCTCAAAAAACGCCCGTTACCTCAGATGGCAGACACAGATGTCGACACGGAGTCTGACTCCAGTGTCGACGAGGTTGAGACATATACACAATCCACTAGGAACATGTGTTACGCATTTCTGACATGAACCCAAGTACCACATAAAAGGGGTTTTCTTTTTGGGGAGAAAAAGCAGCCAGTGTTTTGTTCCCCCATCAGATGAATGAATGAAGTGTGTAAAGTAGCGTGGGTTCCCCCAATAAGAAACTGGTAATTTCTAAAAAGTTACTGATGGCGTACCCTTTCCCGCCAGAGGATAGGTCACGTTGGGAGATATCCCTTAGGGTGTATAACGCGCTCACACGTTTGTCAAAAAAGGTGGCACTGCCGTCTTAGGATACGGCCACCTTGAAGGAGCCTGCTGATAAAAAACAGGAGGCTATCCTGAAGTCTGTATATACACACTCAGGTTATATACTGAGACCTGCAATTGCCTCAGCATAAATAGTGCTGCTGCAGCGTGGTCTGATACCCTGTCAGATAATATTAATACTCTAAGACAGGGATAATAGTTTGCTAACATAGAACATATTAAAGACGTCGTCTTATATATAAAGGATGCACAGAGGGATATTTGCCGGCTGGCATCCAGAATAAATGCAATGTCCATTCTGCCAGGAGGGTATTAGAAACCCGGCAGTGGACAGGTGATGCTGCCTATAAAAGGCACATGGAGATTCTGCCTTATAAGGGTGAGGAATTGTTTGGGGATGGTCTCTGGGACCTCGTATCCACAGCAACAGCTGGGAAGAAATTTTTTTTTTACCTCCGGTTTCCTCACAGCCTAAGAAAGCACCGTATTTTCAGGTACAGTCCTTTCGGCTTCAGAAAAGCAAGCGGGTCAAAGGCGCTTCCTTTCTGCACAAAGACAAGGGAAGAAGGAAAAAGCTGCACCAGCAGCCAGTTTCCAGGATCAAAAATCTTCCCCCGCTTCCTCTGAGTCCACCGCTTGACGTTGGGGCTCCACAGGTGGAGACAGGTGCGGTAGGGGCGCGTCTCGGGAACTTCAGGGACCAGTGGGTTTGCCCAAAGGTGGATCCCTAGGTTCTGCAAATATTATCACAGGGATACAGGCTGGAGTTCGAGGCGACTCCCCCTCACCGTTACCTCACCTCAGCCTTGCCTGCTGCCCTCGGAGAAAGGTAGTACTGGCGGCAATTCACAAGCTGCACCTCCAGCAGGTGAAATCAAGGTACCCCTCCTTCAACAAGGCCGGGGTTACTATTCCAAAATGTTGTGGTACCGAAACCAGACGGTTCGGTGAGACCCATTCTAAAATTGAAAGCCTTGAACACTTATATACGAAGGTTCAAGTTCGAAATGGAATCGCTCAGGGCGATTATTGCAAGCCTGGAGAATTTCATGGTATCACTGGACATCAAGGATGCTTACCTGCATGTCCCTATTTACCCTCTTCGCCAGGAGTACCTCAAAATTGTGGTACAGGATTGTCATTACCAATTCCAGACGTTGCCGTTGGTCTGTCCCCGGCACCGAGGTATTTACCAAGGTAATGGCCGAAATAATTATCCCGTACTTGGACGATCTCCTTATAAAGGCAAAGTCCAGGGAGCAGTTGTTCGGCGGAGTAGCACTATCTCGGGAAGTGCTACAACAGCACGGCTGGATTCTGAATATCCAAAGTCGCAGCTGGTTCCTACGACGCGTCTACTGTTCCTGAGTATGGTTCTGGACACAGAACAGGATAAAAAGGGTTTCTCCCGGAGGAGAAGTCCAAGGAGTTGTCGTCTCTAGACAGAGACCTCCTAATACGTATACAGGTGTCGGTGCATCAATGCACGCGAGCCCTGGGAAGGATGGTAGCTTCTTACGAAGAAATTCCATTCGCCAGGTCCCATACAAGGATTTTCCAGTGGGATCTGTTGGACATGTGGTCCGGGTCGCATCTTCAGATGCATCGGCGGATAACCCTGTCTCCAAGGGCCAGGGTGTCGCTGTTGTGATGGCTGCAGAGTGCTCATCTTCTAGGGGGCCGCAGATTCGGCATACAGGACTGGGTCCTGGTGACCACGGATGCCAGCCTTCGAGGCTGGGGGGCAGTCACACAGGGCAGAAACTTCCATGGCTATGGAAAAGTCAGGAGACTTCCCTACACATAAATATTCTGGAACTAAAGGCCATTTGCAATGCCCTAAGTCAGGCTAGACCCCTGCTTCAACACCGGCCGGTGCTGATCCAGTCAGACAACATCACGGCGGTCGCTCATGTAAACGACAGGGCGGCACAAGAAGCAGGATGGCGATGGCAGAAGCCACAAGGATTCTCCGATGGGCGGAAAATCATGTGTTAGCACTGTCAGCAGTGTTCATTCCCGGAGTAGCAATTTGTTTTCTACCAAGGTAAAAAGGTTCAGGCGCTTTATGGGTGTTGCGTTTCTAATGCTGCTGCTATAAATTGGGGTAGTCAAACCCAAAACCACATAGAAAATACACACATAAGATAGCAGCGCTTAGTAAAATTAATAAAAATATGAAGGTTTGAGTGAAAAATTAATCACAATTTAATTAGACATCATTCTAAAAACACATAAAAAATCATAATATGGCCACATAAATGCTAAAACACTTGTACTGGCTGCTGCCGTTTAAGGTGTAGTCCGTTCCTAGTAATAAATGGACTGGCAAAGAATTTGATGATGTAACACTGAAAAAGAACCAAATATATAGTTCCACATGGGTTGTTTACCACTTTAAGCCGCTGGAGGTGTAGTCCCTTTGAGAATATTCCTTTGTTAGACTCAAACCCAAGCAAGGGTTATGAGGGGTCCTCACTGCGTTGCGGTATCCTCCTGTTGTACGAAGGATGAGTGGTGTTCCAGATGAATTGGTTCTTTGAAAGTTCAATGTCCCAGTCTTGGTTCGGACACACCTTGGCAGCTGAATTAGCAAAAGATAGTGGCCTGGCAAGCCTCCTGACGCGTTTCACTGCAAGGCACTGCAGCTTTATCAAAGGTACCTTTGATAAAGCTGCAGTGCCTTGCAGTGAAACGCAAAGGAATATTCTCAAAGGAATATTCTCAAAGGGACTACACCTCCAGCGGCTTAAAGTGGTAAACAACCCATGTGGAACTATATATTTGGTTCTTTTTCAGTGTTACATCATCAAATTCTTTGCCAGTCCATTTATTACTAGGAACGGACTACACCTTAAACGGCAGCAGCCAGTACAAGTGTTTTAGCATTTATGTGGCCATATTATGATTTTTTATGTGTTTTCTCTATCGTCCTAGTGGATGCTGGGGTTCCTGAAAGGACCATGGGGAATAGCGGCTCCGCAGGAGACAGGGCACAAAAAGTAAAGCTTTAGGATCAGGTGGTGTGCACTGGCTCCTCCCCCTATGACCCTCCTCCAAGCCTCAGTTAGATTTTTGTGCCCGGCCGAGAAGGGTGCAATCTAGGTGGCTCTCCTAAAGAGCTGCTTAGAAAAGTTTAGCTTAGGTTTTTTATTTTACAGTGAGTCCTGCTGGCAACAGGATCACTGCAACGAGGGACTTAGGGGAGAAGAAGTGAACTCACCTGCGTGCAGGATGGATTGGCTTCTTTGGCTACTGGACATTAGCTCCAGAGGGACGATCACAGGTACAGCCTGGATGGTCACCGGAGCCTCGCCGCCGGCCCCCTTGCAGATGCTGAAACGAGAAGAGGTCCAGAATCGGCGGCAGAAGACTCCTCAGTCTTCTTAAGGTAGCGCACAGCACTGCAGCTGTGCGCCATTTCCTCTCAGCACACTTCACACGGCAGTCACTGAGGGTGCAGGGCGCTGGGAGGGGGGCGCCCTGGGAGGCAAATGAAAACCTTTTTTGGCTAAAAATACCTCACATATAGCCTCCGGGGGCTATATGGAGATATTTAACCCCTGCCAGAATCCATTAAAGAGCGGGAGACGAGCCCGCCGAAAAAGGGGCGGGGCCTATCTCCTCAGCACACAGCGCCATTTTCCCTCACAGAAAGGCTGGAGGGAAGGCTCCCAGGCTCTCCCCTGCACTGCACTACAGAAACAGGGTTAAAACAGAGAGGGGGGGCACTAATTTGGCGTTAGAAATATATAAAAGATGCTATAAGGGAAAACACTTATATAAGGTTGTCCCTATATAATTATAGCGTTTTTGGTGTGTGCTGGCAAACTCTCCCTCTGTCTCTCCAAAGGGCTAGTGGGTCCTGTCCTCTATCAGAGCATTCCCTGTGTGTGTGCTGTGTGTCGGTACGTGTGTGTCGACATGTATGAGGACGATGTTGGTGAGGAGGCGGAGCAATTGCCTGTAATGGTGATGTCACTCTCTAGGGAGTCGACACCGGAATGGATGGCTTATTTAGGGAATTACGTGATAATGTCAACACGCTGCAAGGTCGGTTGACGACATGAGACGGCCGACAAACAATTAGTACCGGTCCAGACGTCTCAGAAACACCGTCAGGGGTTTTAAAACGCCCGTTTACTTTAGTCGGTCGACACAGACACAGACACGGACACTGAATCCAGTGTCGACGGTGAATAAGCAAACGTATTCCTTATTAGGGCCACACGTTAAGGGCAATGAAGGAGGTGTTACATATTTCTGATACTACAAGTACCACAAAAGAGGGTATTATGTGGGATGTGAAAAAACTACCGTAGTTTTTCCTGAATCAGATAAATTAAATGAAGTGTGTGATGATGCGTGGGTTCCCCCCGATAGAAAATTATGGGCGGTATACCCTTTCCCGCCAGAAGTTAGGGCGCGTTGGGAAACACCCCTTAGGGTGGATAAGGCGCTCACACGCTTATCAAAACAAGTGGCGGTACCGTCTATAGATAGGGCCGTCCTCAAGGAGCCAGCTGACAGGAGGCTGGAAAATATCATAAAAAGTATATACACACATTACGGTGTTATACTGCGACCAGCGATCGCCTCAGCCTGGATGTGCAGAGCTGGGGTGGCTTGGTCGGATTCCCTGACTAAAAATATTGATACCCTTGACAGGGACAGTATTTTATTGACTATAGAGCATTTAAAGGATGCATTTTCTATATATGCGAGATGCACAGAGGGATATTTGCACTCTGGCATCAAGAGTAAGTGCGATGTCCATATCTGCCAGAAGATGTTTATGGACACGACAGTGGTCAGGTGATGCAGATTCCAAACGGCACAAAGGTGTATTGCCGTATAAAGGAAGAGGAGTTATTTGGGGTCGGTCCATCGGACCTGGTGGCCACGGCAACTGCTGGAAAATCCACCGTTTTTACCCTAAGTCACATCTCTGCAGAAAAAGACACCGTCTTTTCAGCCTCAGTCCTTTCGTCCCTATAAGAGTCATATCTGCCCAGGGATAGAGGAAAGGGAAGAAGACTGCAGCAGGCAGCCCATTCCCAGGAACAGAAGCGTTCCACCGCTTCTGCCAAGCTCTCAGCATGACGCTGGGACCGTACAGGACCCCTGTATCCTACATGTAGTATCCCAGGGGTACAGATTGGAATGTCGAGACGTTTCCCCTTCGCAGGCTCCTGAAGTCTGGTTTACCAAGGTCTCCCTCCGACAAGGAGGCAGTATGGGAAACAATTCACAAGCTGTATTCCCAGCAGGTGATAATCAAATTACCCCTCCTACAACAAGAAAAGGGGTATTATTCCACATTATATTGTGGTACTGAAGCCAGAAGGCTAGGTGAGACCTATTCTAAATCTAAAAAATTTTTGAACACTTACAAAGGTTCAAATCAAGATGGAGTCACTCAGAGCAGTGATAACGAACCAGGAAGAAGGGGACTATATAGTGTCCCGAGACATCAGGGATGCTTACCTCCATGTCCAAAATTTGCCCTTCTCACTAAGGGTACCTCAGGTTCGTGGTACAGAACTGTCACTATCAGTTTCAGACGCTGCCGTTTGGATTGTCCACGGCACCCCGGGTCTTTACCAAGGTAATGGCCGAAATGATGATTCTTCTTCGAAGAAAAGGCGTCTTAATTATCCCTTACTTGGACGATCTCCTGATAAGGGCAAAGTCCAGGGAACAGTTGGAGGTCGGAGTAGCACTATCTCGGATACTGCTACAACAGCACGGGTGGATTCTAAATATTCCAAAATCGCAGCTGATCCCGACGACAAGTCTGCTGTGCCTAGGGATGATTCTGGACACAGTCCAGAAAAAGGTGTTTCTCCCGGAAGAGAAAGCCAGGGAGTTATCCGAGCTAGTCAGGAACCTCCTAAAATCAGTGCATCATTGCACAAGGGTCCTGGTAAAGATGGTGACTTCCTACGAAGCAATTCCATTCGGCAGATTTCACGCAAGAATTTTTCAGTGGGATCTGCTGGACAAATGGTCCGGATCGCATCTTCAGATGCATCAGCGGATAACCCTATATCCAAGGACAAGGGTGTCTCTCCTGTGGTGGTTACAGAGTGCTCATCTTCTAGAGGGCCGCAGATTCGGCATTCAGGATTGGATGCTGGTGACCACGGAGGCCAGCCCGAGAGGCTGGGGAGCAGTCACACAAGGAAAAAAATTTCCAGGGAGTGTGATCAAGTCTGGAGACTTTTCTCCACATAAATATACTGGAGCTAAGGGTAAAATTATAATACTCTAAGCTTAGCAAGACCTCTGCTTCAAGGTCAGCCGGTATTGATCCAGTGGGAAAAACATCACGGCAGTCGCCCACGTAAATAGACAGGGCGGCACAAGAAGCAGGAGGGCAATGGCAAAAACTGCAAGGACTTTTCGCTGGGCGGAAAATCATGTGATAGCACTGTCAGCAGTGTTTCATTCCGGGAATGGAAACTGGGAAGCAGACTTCCTCAGCAGGCACGACCTCCACCCGGCAGAGTGGAAACTTCATCGGGAAGTTTTCCACATGATTGTAAACCGTTGGGAAATACCAAAGGTGGACATGATGGCGTCCCGTCTGAACAAAAAACGGGACAGGTATTGCGCCAGGTTAAGAGACCCTCAGGCAATAGCTGTGGACGTTCTGGTAACACCATGGATGTACCAGTCGGTGTATGTGTTCCATCCTCTGCTTCTCATACCTAAGGTACTGAGACTTATAAGACGTAGAGGAGTAAGAACTATACTCATGGCTCCGGATTGGCCAAGAAGGACTTGGTACCCGGAACTTCAAGAGATGCTCACAGAGGACTTATGGCCTCTGCCGCTAAGAAGGAACTTGTTTCAGCAAGTACCATGTCTGTTCCAAGACTTACCGCAGCTGCGTTTGACGGCATGGCGGTGGAACGCCGGATCCTAAGGGAAAAAGGCATTCCGGAAGAGGTCATTCCTACCCTGGTCAAAGCCAGAAAGGAGGTGACCGCACAACATTATCACCACATGTGGCAAAAATATGTTGCGTGGTGTGAGGCCAGAAAGGCCCCACGAAGAAATTTCAACTCGGTCGATTCCTGCATTTCCTGCAAACAGGAGTGTCTATGGGCCTCAAATTGGGGTCCATTAAGGTTCAAATTTCGGCCCTGTCGATTTTCTTCCAGAAAGAAGTGGCTTCAGTTCCTGGAGTCCAGAAGTTTGTCAAGGGAGTATTGCATATACAACCCCCTTTTGTGCCTCCAGTGGCACTGTGGGATCTCAATGTAGTTCTGGGATTCCTCAAATCACATTGGTTTAAAACCAGTCAAATCTGTGGATTTGAAGCATCTCACATGAAAAGTGACCATGCTCTTGGCCCTGGCCTGGACCAGGCGAGTGTCAAATTGGTGGTTTTTTTCTCAAAAAAGCCCATATCTGGTTGTCCATTTGGACAGGGCAGAGCTGCGGACTCGTCCCCAGTTCTCTCCCTAAGGTGGTGTCAGTGTTTCACCTGAACCAGCTTATTTTGGTGCCTTGCGCCTACTAGGGACTTGGAGGACTCCAGGTTGCTAGATGTTGTCAGGGCCCTGTAAATATAGGTTCCAGGACGGCTGGAGTCAGGAAAACTGACTTGCTGTTATCCTGTATGCACCCAACAAACTGGGTGCTCTTGCTTCTAAGCAGACTATTGCTAGTTGGATGTGTAATACAATTCAGCTTGCACATTCTGTGGCAGGCCTGCCACAGCCAAAATATGTAAATGCCCATTCCACAAGGAAGGTGGGCTTATCTTGGGCGACTGCCCGAGGGGTCTCGGCTTTACAACTTTGCCGAGCGGCTATTTAGTCAGGGGCAAACACGTTGGTAAAATCCTACAAATTTGATACCCTGGCTAAGGAGGACCTGGAGTTCTCTCATTCGGTGCTGCAGAGTCATCCGCACTCTCCCGCCCGTTTGGGAGCTTTGGTATTATCCCCATGGTCCTTTCAGGAACCCCAGCATCCACTAGGACGATAGAGAAAATAAGAATTTACTTACCGATAATTCTATTTCTCGGAGTCCGTAGTGGATGCTGGGCGCCCATCCCAAGTGCGGATTATCTGCAATACTTGTACATAGTTACAAAAATCGGGTTATTATTGTTGTGAGCCATCTTTTCAGAGGCTCCGCTGTTATCATACTGTTAACTGGGTTCAGATCACAGGTTGTACAGTGTGATTGGTGTGGCTGGTATGAGTCTTACCCGGGATTCAAAATCCTTCCTTATTGTGTACGCTCGTCCGGGCACAGTATCCTAACTGAGGCTTGGAGGAGGGTCATAGGGGGAGGAGCCAGTGCACACCACCTGATCCTAAAGCTTTACTTTTTGTGCCCTGTCTCCTGCGGAGCCGCTATTCCCCATGGTCCTTTCAGGAACCCCAGCATCCACTACGGACTCCGAGAAATAGAATTATCGGTAAGTAAATTCTTATTTTTAGAATGATGTCTAATTAAATTGTGATTAATTTTTCACTCAAACCTTCATATTTTTATTAATTTTACTAAGCGCTGCTATCTTATGTGTGTATTTTCATTCCCGGAGTGGACAACTGAGAAGCAGACTTTCTCAGAAGACACGACCTCCACCCGGGAGTGTGGGGACTTCATCCAGAAGTCTTCCAAATGATTGTACACCGTTGGGAAAGGCCACAGGTGGACATGATGGCTTCCCGCCTCAACTAAAAGTTACAAAGATATTGCGCCAGGTCAAGGACCCTCAGGCGATAGCTGTGGACGCTCTGGTAACACTGTGGGTGTACCAGTCGGTGTATGTGTTCCCTTCTCTGCCTCTCTTACCCAGGGTAATGAGAATAATAAGAAGGAGAGGAGTAAGAACTATACTCATTGTTCCGGGTGGGTCAAGAAGAGCTTGGTAACCAGAACTCCAAGAAATGATCTCAGAGGACCCATGGCCTCTGCCGCTCAGACAGGACCTGCTGCAGCAGGGGGCCTGTCTGTTCCAAGACGTACCGCGGCTGCGTTGGACAGCATGGCGGTTGAACGCCGGATCCTGAAGGAAAAGGGAATTCCGGAGGAAGTTATCCCTACGCTATTTAAAGCTAGGAAAGAAGTGAACGCTAACCATTATCACCGCATATGGCGGAAATATGTTGCGTACTGTGAGGCCAGGAAGGCCCCAAAGGAGAAATTTCAGCTAGGTCGATTTCTGCACTTCCTACAGTCAGAGGTGACTATGGGCCTACAATTGGGTTCCATTAAGGTCCAGATTTCGGCTCTATCGATTTTCTTCCAAAATGGAACTGGCTTCACTGCCTGAGGTTCAGACTTTTGTTAAGGAAGGGCTGCATAGTCAGTCCCCGTTTGTGCCTCCAGTGGCACCGTGGGATCTCAACGTGGTGTTAGATTTCCTGAAGTCGCATTGGGTTGAGCCACTTAAATCCGTGGAGCTATAATACCTCACGTGGAAAGTGGTCATTCTGTGGGCCTTGGCGTCGGCCAGGCGTGTATCAGAATTGACAAAAGCCCTTATCTGTATTTTATATGAGAAAGGCGAAATTGAGGACTCGTTCCCAATTCCTTCCTAAGGTGGTATCAGTTTTTCATGTGAACCAACCTATTGTGGTGCCTGCGGCTACTTGGGACTTGGAGGATTCCAAGTTACTGGACGTAGTCAGGGCCCTGAAAAGTATATGTTTCCAGGACAGCTGGAGTCAGGAAGACTGACTCGCTATTTATCCTGTATGCACCCAACAAGCTGGGTGCTCCTGCTTCTAAGCAGACGATTGCTCGCTGTATCTGTAGCACGATTCAACTTGCACATTCTGCGGCTGGACTGCCGCACCCTAAATCTGTAAAAGCCCATTCCACGAGGAAAGTGGGCTCTTCTTGGGCGGCTGCCCGAGGGGTCTCGGCTTTACAACTTTGCCGAGCTGCTACTTGGTCAGGGGCAAACACGTTTGCAAAATTCTACAAATTTGATACCCTGGCTGAGGAGGACCTTGAGTTCTCTCATTCGGTGCTGCAGAGTCATCCGCACTCTCCCGCCCGTTTGGGAACTTTGGTATAATCCCCATGGTCCTTACGGAGTCCCCAGCATCCACTAGGACGTCAGAGAAAATAAGATTTTACTCACCGGTAAATCTATTTCTCGTAGTCCGTAGTGGATGCTGAGCGCCCGTCCCAAGTGCGGACTGTCTGCAATACTTGTATATAGTTATCATTAACTAAAAGGGTTATTGTTGAGCCATCTGTTGAGAGGCTCTGTTATGTTCATACTGTTAACTGGGTATCATATCACGAGTTATACGGTGTGATTGGTGTGGCTGGTATGAGTCTTACCCGGGATTCAAAATCCTTCCTTATTGTGTCAGCTCTTCCGGGCACAGTATCCTAACTGAGGTCTGGAGGAGGGTCATAGTGGGAGGAGCCAGTGCACACCAGGTAGTCCTAAATCTTTCTTAGCTGTGCCCAGTCTCCTGCGGAGCCGCTATTCCCCATGGTCCTTACGGAGTCCCCAGCATCCACTACGGACTACGAGAAATAGATTTACCGGTGAGTAAAATCTTATTTTGTCTGCTGTTTATAAAGTAACTGACATGTGATGATTGCATAAGTATTCATCCCCTGCAGCCTAGTACATGGTAGAACCACCCGTTGCTGCAGTAGCAGCTGTAGGTCTGTTGGGTACGTCTCTACCAGGTGTGCAGTTTGGGAGTGACGCCCAGTCTTTCTGGCAGAGTTGCCCCAGGTTGGTTGGATGATGCCTGTGGGCCGCAATTATCACATAGTGCCGCAGGGGATGTATTTAGCATCATGTCAACGCAGGAATTCCATCAGCATCCAGCACACCGGCGCCAGATTACTGACAGCTGGAGTACTTACGGTGAGTATCAGAATGTAGGGTGAGGGCCCGGGGAGGGTTAAGGGTAGACCGCCACCCCCGAGGGTTAGGTTTACGGTAGGGGGGGAGGGGGGGGGGGGGGGAGAAACACTTACCCCCTCCGAGGCCAGGATCCTCACAGTTGGAACGCCGCTGTCGGTCATGTGTCACGACTGCCGGGAATTAGTATGTATTCAGTGCCGGCAGATTCTCAGTAGGACTAAGATCTGGACATTGATGTTGACATTCTAGAGCAGTCATATTTGTGTTGTGCAGACAGCACATGCTTTGCACTTACCATTACATGTTACATGTGTAGAAGGGTTTTTTTTGCAAAGAAGCAAAAATTAGACTGATTTTGTGTCTCTCTGGGGCACACTTTGTATACAGTAAATTGTTGATGAAATTAGAATATTTAATAATTATGAATATAAAGATAAAACGTAACTTTTAATAATTATCAGACGAAAAAAGACAGACAAATTACATAAATCATGCTGTATATATCAGCAGGTAGATTAAAAAAAGTATTAAATGGTGATAGGACGATTGTGACTCACTTGGTATGGAGTAGGTGGCAGATGATTTATGTGCACACCCACTGGGGTTAAGCGAGTATTGATATTTGAATTTATTCAGAGCGAAAATTAGGTAGATCTTGTTTTCTCTATTGATTTATGAATTTTTATACGTGAGTATATTCATATGAGAGAAACAAGAAAAACCGGCTTAAACGACTCCGGACTCCTTCTTGAAAGGTAAGTATTGGTAAATTACTGCAAAATTGTGGTGGGGAATACTGGTGAGTAAAGGGTGTCTGCACGGAATGTATGTTCCTTGATACTACAGTACCCAGTATTCCCAGAGGGTCACCCTCTCTGGTACTGACCAGGCCCAATGCTGCTTGGCTTCCAAGATCAGGCGAGATCGGGCATGTCCAGCATGGTATGACTGTAGATAGTCACGTGGGTACCTATCTGCGTGTGGAAACACCAATTGCTTGATAGGCTTGAGCCGGTCACGAGAAAGGGGGTGGGGAAAAGATATTCCAAACTACTTCAAAGTGTCTGGATGATACGTCCAGTTGCTATTAATGTGACACTGAAGTCAAAAGAGTGGAGATTTTTCACATAAAGATGCCAAAAATAGGGGCGGTAACATAACTAGAGCCCTTTTGAAGAAAGAGAGTGAGTGGACATTCAAACTGGGAACAGTAGCCCCAAATGGTCTCAACGAACACATCAATTACAGTGTTTTTCTCGAGTAATCTGCAACCCTCTAAGAAAATTTCCCCACAAATCTCTTCTTTTCATAATCCCTCCTTTTAAATCCCTCCACGCTTTCCACTCTTTCTTTTTCCTTTTTCAATTCCCTCACCCCGTCTCCTCCCTACTCTGTCTTTCCCTTCCCTCCCCCCCTTTTTTCCTTCCCTTCCCTCCCTTCCTTCCCTTCCTCTTTTCCATTCCTCACTTTACCATTCCCCCACTCTTTCCCCTTCCCCCCTCCTTTTCCTTCCCCCAACAATCCTTCCCCCATAATTTTTCCATTTTCCCTCCCTCCCTCCTTTCCCCCTCCCCCCCTTTTCCCTCCCCATTCCCCTTTCCCTTCCCTCCCCCCCCCCCTAAATCTTCTTCCTTCATTATCATTCACACACAATAGGTTTTCCCCACACAGCCCCAGGCTCCCTTTGTCCTCACACTTCAGTTCACTTCTCACCTTTTCCATTTCACATTCCCCCATACCAATTATCCCTAACACCTCTCTCACCAGAACACACCATGCAACTATTCGTTTTCACACCCCCTTACACACTCATAATAATTTTACACACCACCCTTCAATTCTCACACATTCCTCCCTCTTACATTCAGTTACCCAGGCAACCCCACCAGCATAATCATGCTTCTAATAATTTTTCATTTTTGTTTCTCTAACGTCCTAGTGGATGCTGGGAACTCCGAAAGGACCATGGGGAATAGCGGCTCCGCAGGAGACTGGGCACAACTAAAAGAAAGCTTTTAGACTACCTGGTGTGCACTGGCTCCTCCCACTATGACCCTCCTCCAAGCCTCAGTTAGATTTCTGTGCCCGGCCGAGCTGGATGCACACTAGGGGCTCTCCTGAGCTCCTAGAAAGAAAGTTTATTTTAGGTTTTTTATTTTACAGTGAGACCTGCTGGCAACAGGCTCACTGCATCGAGGGACTAAGGGGAGAAGAAGCGAACCTACCTGCTTGCAGCTAGCTTGGGCTTCTTAGGCTACTGGACACCATTAGCTCCAGAGGGATCGACCGCATGGAACTGGCCTTGGTGTTCGTTCCCAGAGCCGCGCCGCCGTCCCCCTTACAGAGCCAGAAGCAAGAAGAGGTCCGGAAAATCGGCGGCAGAAGACATCAGTGTTCACCAAGGTAGCGCACAGCACTGCAGCTGTGCGCCATTGCTCCTCATGCACACTTCACACTCCGGTCACTGAGGGTGCAGGGCGCTGGGGGGGACGCCCTGAGCAGCAATAAAAACACCTTGGCTGGCAAATATATCACAATATATAGCCCCAGAGGCTATATATGTGATAAATACCCCTGCCAGAATCCATAAAAAAGCGGGAGAAAAGTCAGCGAAAAAGGGGCGGAGCTATCTCCCTCAGCACACTGGCGCCATTTTCTCTTCACAGTGCAGCTGGAAGACAGCTCCCCAGGCTCTCCCCCTGTAGTTTGCAGGCTCAAAGGGTTAAAAAGAGAGGGGGGGCACTAAATGTAGGCGCAATATTGTATATACAAGCAGCTATTGGGAAAAATTCACTCAATATAGTGTTAATCCCTAAATTATATAGCGCTCTGGTGTGTGCTGGCATACTCTCTCTCTGTCTCCCCAAAGGGCTGTGTGGGGTCCTGTCCTCAGTCAGAGCATTCCCTGTGTGTGTGCGGTGTGTCGGTACAGCTGTGTCGACACGTTTGATGAGGAGGCTTATGTGATGGCAGAGCAGATGCCGATAAATGTGATGTCGCCCCCTGTGGGGCCGACACCAGAGTGGATGGATAGGTGGAAGGTATAAACCGACAGTGTCAACTCCTTACATAAAAGGCTGGATGACGTAACAGCTATGGGACAGCCGGCTTTTCAGTCCGCGCCTGCCCAGGAGTCTCAAAGGCCATCAGGGGCTCAAAAACGCCCGCTCCCTCAGATGGCAGACACAGATGTCGACACGGAGTCTGACTCCAGTGTCGACGAGGTTGAGACATATACACAATCCACTAGGAACATCCGTTACATGATCCCGGCAATAAAAAATGTGTTACACATTTCTGACATTAACCCAAGTACCACTAAAAAAGGGTTTTATGTTTGGGGAGAAAAAGCAGGCAGTGTTTTGTTCCCCCATCAAATGAGTGAATGAAGTGTGAAAAAGCGTGGGTTCCCCCGATAAGAAACTGGTAATTTCTAAAAAGTTACTGATGGCGTACCCTTTCCCGCCAGAGGATAAGTTACGCTGGGAGATATCCCCTAGGGTGGATAAGGCGCTCACACGTTTGTCAAAAAAGGTGGCACTGCCGTCTTAGGATACGGCCACTTTGAAGGTACCTGTTGATAAAAAGCAGGAGGCTATCCTGAAGTCTGTATTTACACACTCAGGTACTAGACTGAGACCTGCAGATAGTGCTGCTGCAGCGTGGTCTGTAACCCTGTCAAACAGGGATACTATTTTGCGAACATAAGACGTCGTCTTATATATGAGGGATGCACAGAGGGATATTTTGCCGGCTGGCATCCAGAATTAATGCAATGTCCATTCTGTCAGGAGGGTATTAGAGACCCGACACTGGACAGTTGATGCTAACTTTAAAAGGCACATAGAGCCTTATAAGGGTGAGGAATTGTTTGGGGATGGTCTCTGGGACCTCGTATCCACAGCAACAGCTGGGAAATTTTTTTTTTTACCTCAGATTTCCTCACAGCCTAAGAAAGCACTGTATTATCAGGTACAGTCCTTTCGGCTTCAGAAAAGCAAGCGGGTAAAAGGCGCTTCCTTTCTGCACAGAGACGAGGGAAGAGGGAAAAAGCTGCACCAGTCAGCCAGTTCCCAGAATAAAAATTCTTCCCCCGCTTCCTCTGAGTCCACCGCATGACGCGGGGGCTCCACAGGCGTAGCCAGGTACGGTGGGGGGCCGCCTCAAAAATTTCAGCGATCAGTGGGCTCGCTCACAGGTGGATCCCTGGATCCTTCAAGTAGTATCTCAGGGGTACAAGCTGGAATTCGAGGCGTCTCCCCCCCGCCGTTTCCTCAAATCTGCCTTGCCGACAACTCCCTCAGGCAGGGAGGCTGTGCTAGAGGCAATTCACAAGCTGTATTCCCAGCAGGTGATAGTCAAGGTGGCCCTACTTCAACAAGGACGGGGTTACTATTCCACACTGTTTGTGGTACCGAAACCGGACGGTTCGGTGAGACCCATTTTAAATTTGAAATCCTTGAACAGATACATAAAAAAATTCAAGTTCAAGATGGAATCGCTCAGGGCGGTTATTGCAAGCATGGAGGAGGGGGATTACATGGTATCCCTGGACATCAAGGATGCTTACCTACATGTCCCCATTTACCATCCTCACCAGGAGTACCTCAGATTTGTGGTACAGGATTGCCATTACCAATTCCAAACACTGCCGTTTGGACTGTCCACGGCACCGAGGGTCTTTACCAAGGTAATGGCAGAAATGATGATACTCCTTCGAAAAAAGGGAGTTTTAATTATCCCGTACTTGGACGATCTCCTTATAAAGGCGAGGTCCAAGGAGCAGTTGTTGGTCGGAGTAGCACTATCTCGGGAAGTGCTACAACAGCACGGATGGATTCTATACATTCCAAAGTCACAGCTGGTTCCTACCACACGCCTACTGTTCCTGGGGATGATTCTGGACACAGAACAGAAAAAAGTGTTTCTCCCGCAGGAGAAAGCCAAGGAGCTGTCATCTCTAGTCAGAGACCTCCTGAAACCAAAACAGGTATCGGTGCATCACTGCACACGAGTCCTGGGAAAAATGGTAGCTGCTTACGAAGCAAAATTCCATTCGGCAGGTTCCATGCAAGAACCTTTCAGTGGGACCTCTTGGACAAGTGGTCGGGATCGCATCTTCAGATGCATCGGCTGATAACCCTGTCTCCAAGGACCAGGGTATCTCTACTGTGGTGGCTGCAGAGTGCTCATCTTCAAGAGGGCCACAGATTCGGCATACAGGACTGGGTCCTGGTAACCACGGATGCCAGCCTTCGAGGCTGGGGGGCAGTCACACAGGGAAGAAATTTCCAAGGACTTTGGTCAAGTCAGGAGTCGTCCCTACACATAAATATTCTGGAACTGAGGGCCATTTACAATGCCCTAAGTCTGGCAAGGCCTCTGCTTCAAAACCAGCCGGTACTGATCCAATCGGACAACATCACGGCAGTCGCCCATGTAAACCGACAGGGCGGCACAAGAAGCAGGATGGCGATGGCAGAAGCCACAAGGATTCTCCGATGGGCGGAAAATCACGTCTTAGCACTGTCAGCAGTGTTCATTCCGGGAGTGGACAACTGGGAAGCAGACTTCCTCAGCAGACACGACCTACACCCGGGAGAGTGGGGACTTCATCCAGAAGTCTGCCAACTGTTGGTAAACCGTTGGGAAAGGCCACAGGTGGACATGATGGCGTCCCGCCTAAACAAAAAACTAGATATTGCGCCAGGTCAAGGGACCCTCAGGCAATAGCTGTGGACGCTCTAGTGACACCGTGGGTGTACCAGTCGGTTTATGTATTCCCTCCTCTGCCTCTCATACCAAAGGTACTGAGAATAATAAGAAAACGAGGAGTAAGAACGATACTCGTGGTTCCGGATGGGCCAAGAAGAGCTTGGTACCCAGAACTTCAAGAAATGATATCAGAGGACCCATGGCCTCTACCGCTCAGACAGGATCTGCTACAGCAGGGGCCCTGTCTGTTCCAAGACTTACCGCGGCTGCGTTTGACGGCATGGCGGTTGAATTCCGGATCCTAAAGGAAAAGGGCATTCCGGAGGAAGTCATTCCTACGCTGATAAAAGCCAGGAAAGAAGTAACCGCAAACCATTATCACCGTATTTGGCGAAAATATGTTGCGTGGTGTGAGGCCAGGAAGGCCCCAACAGAGGAATTTCAGCTGGATCGTTTTCTGCACTTCCTACAGTCAGGAGTGACTATGGGCCTAAACTTGGGTTCCATTAAGGTCCAGATTTCGGCTCTGTCGATTTTCTTCCAGAAAGAACTGGCTTCACTGCCTGGAGTTCAGACATTTGTAAAGGGAGTGCTACATATTCAGCCCCCTTTTGTGCCTCCTGTGGCACCTTGGGATCTCAACGTGGTGTTGAGTTTCCTAAAATCACATTGGTTTGAGCCACTTAAAACTGTGGATTTGAAATATCTCACGTGGAAAGTGGTCATGTTATTGGCCTTGGCTGCGGCCAGGCGTGTGTCAGAATGGGCGGCTTTGTCAGGTAAAAGCCCTTATCTGATTTTCCATATGGATAGGGCAGAATTGAGGACTCGTCCCCAGTTTCTCCCTAAGGTGGTATCAGCTTTTCACTTGAACCTACCTATTGTAGTGCCTGCGGCTACTAGGGACTTGGAAGATTCCAAGTTACTGGACGTAGTCAGGGCCTTAAAAAATTATATTTCCAGGACGGCTGGAGTCACGAAAACTGACTCGCTTTTTATCCTGTAGGCACCCAACAAAATAGGTGCTCCTGCTTCTAAGCAGACTATTGCTCGCTGAATTTGTAGCACAATTCAGCTGGAGCATTCTGCGGCTGGATTGCCACATCCTAAATCAGTAAAAGCCCATTCCACGAGGAAAGTGGGCTCATCTTGGGCGGCTGCCCGAGGGGTCTCTGCTTTACAACTTTGCCGAGCTGCAACTTGGTCAGGGGCAAACACGTTTGCTAAATTCTACAAATTTGATACCCTGGCTGAGGAGGACCTTGAGTTCTCTCATTCGGTGCTGCAGAGTCATCCGCACTCTCCCACCCGTTTGGGAGCTTTGGTATAATCCCCATGGTCCTTTCGGAGTACCCAGCATCCACTAGGACGTTAGAGAAAATAAGATTTTACTCACCGGTAAATCTATTTCTCGTAGTCCGTAGTGGATGCTGGGCGCCCATCCCAAGTGCGGATTGTCTGCAATACTTGTGTATAGTTATTGTTAACTAAAGGGTTATTGTTATGAGCCATCTGTTGAGAGGCTCAGTTATGTTTCATACTGTTAACTGGATATGGTATCACGAGTTATACGGTGTGATTGGTGTGGCTGGTATGAGTCTTACCCGGGATTCAAAATCCTTCCTTATTGTGTCAGCTCTTCCGGGCACAGTATCCTAACTGAGGCTTGGAGGAGGGTCATAGTGGGAGGAGCCAGTGCACACCAGATAGTCTAAAAGCTTTCTTTTAGTTGTGCCCAGTCTCCTGCGGAGCCGCTATTCCCCATGGTCCTTTCGGAGTTCCCAGCATCCACTACGGACTACGAGAAATAGATTTACCGCTGAGTAAAATCTTATTTTTTGTTTAATTATTTCAAGTAATCCCCATTCACTTTATTATCATCCTGTTCTTGTCATTTAGTTACTTCTTTATTTAACATCACAGCGGCGTAACCCGGAGCTAGTTAAGATAAACTACATAACTTAGCTTTTTTCGAACAAAACTTTCTCTTTAATTATAACAAGCATCTGTGCAGCTCCCTATGTCACACTGCAGGATATTTAGTATCTCCTGCCCATTGGTCACTGGACCTGTCAATCACACTTCCCAGGCTTCACCCACCCATTGGTCATAGCACCTGCCAATCACACCATTTTACATTGTGATTGGCTCAAGCATCAGCTAACAGGCACGCACGGAGGGCTCACTGATCAGACGATCAGGTGAACAAGCTCCTCCCAGCGAAACGTGCGTCACTTCCGTTCCGTCGCCCGACTTCCGGGACCTCCGTAACGGAGCTCTGGCGGGCGGGCTCCTCTCCAGCACACAGCAGGTACCCTACACCCTCCCTGCTGCCTCTGTTCAGCTATCCTCACAGGCATCGTATTCCCCTGTGGTCTCTAACGTGACAGGGGAATAATACTCTCCACTCTGTGCACACAGCACGGACAGGATAGGTTGCCTAGCAACAAGTCTAGACCCAACAGCTATTGCTGGTTGTCTCCACAGATTCAGTCCATGCAGATAAGGTATTTAACCAACACAGGGAGACCATTCACTAATCGGTAATCTGTGCATTAATCCTAATATTGCCTCCATTACCAGCCCGGTCAGACTATTGCCAAGGAGAACCAGGTTAAATTACTTACAGAGGTTTTGTACACTTAGCGTGTCTTTATTAAATGATGACAATTATTGCTTTCTAAGTGTACCCATTCCGCAACTGACAGTCTATTGCCTATACTGTATTTTGTATTTTGTATGTTGCTTTATGCTGGATTCTATATGAAACATTACGTTCGTTATGAGATAACATATGGTATTGCTGCAAAGTACTCAGTTATTTATTAATTTATTAATTTGTCTAATTTAGACCGATATACCCTCTATCTTATCTATTTCAAAACATTTTCTACCTAGGCAATCTGCTTGAAAGGTGGAAATACAAATAATGATATATTCTGTCTTGCATCTAGTTTATAGATAGTAAGCATTTTGTGCCTTATTTTTCAACTTGATGTTATTCTACTGCTAAAAGGCTATATCCCTGCAGATTTATTACACTTTATTTGGTCAGTGGGGCAATGCTTACATGCTCACTGGTATTACCACAATTTTGCTGTGGGAATTTGTGACTATTATTACTCTGTTCACATACTGTTCCAGTATCAACACCAAGATATTGGCCCTCTAATTTTTATTCGTATTTATTTATTTTTGGCATCTTTATGTGAAAAATCTCCACTCTTTTGACTTCAGTGTCACATTAATAGCAACTGGACGTATCATCCAGACACTTTGAAGTAGTTTGGAATATCTTTTCCCCACCCCCTTTCTCGTGACCGGCTCAAGCCTATCAAGCAATTGGTGTTTCCACACGCAGATAGGTACCCACGTGACTATCTACAGTCATACCATGCTGGACATGCCCGATCTCGCCTGATCTTGGAAGCCAAGCAGCATTGGGCCTGGTCAGTACCAGAGAGGGTGACCCTCTGGGAATACTGGGTACTGTAGTATCAAGGAACATACCTTCCGTGCAGACACCCTTTACTCACCAGTATTCCCCACCACAATTTTGCAGTAATTTACCAATACTTACCTTTCAAGAAGGAGTCCGGAGTCGTTTAAGCCGTTTTTTCTTGTTTCTCTCATATGAATATACTCACGTATAAAAATTCATAAATCAATAGAGAAAACAAGATCTACCTAATTTTCGCTCTGAATAAATTCAAATATCAATACTCGCTTAACCCCAGTGGGTGTGCACATAAATCATCTGCCACCTACTCCATACCAAGTGAGTCACAATCGTCCTATCACCATTTAATACTTTTTTTAATCTACCTGCTGATATATACAGCATGATTTATGTAATTTGTCTGTCTTTTTTCGTCTGATAATTATTAAAAGTTACGTTTTATCTTTATATTCATAATTATTAAATATTCTAATTTCATCAACAATTTACTGTATACAAAGTGTGCCCCAGAGAGACACAAAATCAGTCTAATTTTTGCTTCTTTGCAAAAAAACCCCTTCAACAGTTTGTCCTGAACTAATGTCCGGGAGCACCGCCAACTTCGTTCTATCCTAAAAGCCTGACAGGCAAAGTGGTAGCTTTATGTTGGTCATTAATTTTGCCTTTTTGGTATAAAAATTGGTTATAAATTGTTACCGTCTATTCACAATCTGGTCCTGTGCAGATTCCTAAACCCAAACCCACTACTATGTTACATGTGTACAAAGCACCCCACCTTCTAAAATGAGATATATGGAGAGAAACAGGTGCAGCACTCAACCCTCAGTGTAGTTGTGACTTATGTGGGTAATTGTCCACAATGTAATACAGGTTGAGTATCCCTTATCCAAAATGCTTGGGACCAGAGGTATTTTGGATAAGGGATTTTTCCGTATTTTGGAATAATTGCATACCATAATGAGATATCATGGTGATGGGACCTAAATCTAAGCACATAATGCATTTATGTTACATATACACCTTATACACACAGCCTGAAGGTCATTTTAGCCAATATTTTTTATAACTTTGTGCATTAAACAAAGTGTGTCTACATTCACACAATTCATTTATGTTTCATATACACCTTATACACACAGCCTGAAGGTCAATTAATACAATATTTTGAATAACTTTGTGTATTAAACAAAATTTGTGTACATTGAGCCATCAAAAAACAAAGGTTTCACTATCTCACTCTCACTCAAAAATGTCCGTATTTCGGAATATTCCGTATTTCGGAATATTTGGATATGGGATATTCAACCTGTATGTGCAAAATTCGCAGAACTCTCTCTCTCTCAGCCTTTCCTGATGGAGGTCTATAATGACCTCACTAGCAATGTCTTGTATGAAGTCCGGATCCCTTGTCCCTACTTGCGCTATTGCTTCCTGTTGAGCACTTGTCTCTGAGCCATGTCCGCTAAGAGCTTCCAATGGAAAGCTGCAAAGCCAATACATGTCCTCTCCTCTTCATTTAGTATTGGGCCGATCTTTGCTCAGCTGCAGGTTTTCGGAACTGTTTCCTGTTGTGCTTTGTTGAGACAAGTAGTGTGACTGAGTGTGATTGTACACACTGGTGCTGTGGCTCAGGGCGGGTGGTGAGCGGTGGAGGATTTAACTGGGGGGGGGAGCTGCAGTACTGCAGCCCCTAGGTAAAATACGCCACTGCTGATACTCCTTTACCACTGCGCAATATGAAGACTGAGGGCTAGCCGTATGACGCGTCTCGTGGGATTGAATTGTAAATTTAAAGCCGCAATAAATTGCACTTAACATTACATGTTACATGTACATAAAGCACCCCACCTTCTAATATTACATACATGAGGAGAAACAGGTGTAGCACTCAACCTCAGTTTGTGGACAGTTACCCGCATAAGCCATAACTAGACTGAGGTAGAGTGCTGCACTTCTCCATATATAGAAACAAGACAAACGGCTGCGCTGTATATCAGGAAAAATTAATAAATATACTAAACAGAGAGCCAACGTATAAATGACAATATTTATTAATAAAAAATTATGCTGATGGTATAATAAAAAAAGAGTCACTAATATAGTGAACCTATGATGACTTATAATAGCTCAGGATCAATATGTTAAACGTAACCTTAATGGAGAAGTTCCGTATTCCACTTGGTGCAGTTGGTTACTGTTGAATAATAAGATGCACAAAGAATGTCCCAGTAGAATGTGGGTCCCTCAATTTGGGGTAAATCTCGATGCCTCTCCGGTGGGCTGGTAAAAGCCGAGCGTCCTCGGCTTAGATGTCCTGCAGTGCCCACATACGCTATGCAGCAGGAGGGGAGATTACCGTCTTTCTCACACACTGGCTGATGCGGCGTGTTTTCTTAAGCCGCTAATGACGGAAGCTGTGAGCGGAGGGTGCAGTGGGGATCGATGTGCACCTGATGATTACACCTGAGCTAGGTGTGAATGAAGGCGGGTCCTGACGCGTTTCGTCACGCTCCACATGACTTTTTCAAAGGTAGATACCTGCCTCCAGAAGTGTCCAGTATTTAAATGCTGAGCCAATCAATCTGAACAGATGTCTATCATCAGCAAAATTAAAAGCAAATTAGATACAAAAAACGAAGGCTCTCTTGTATTTAAACAAACACATTATAAATGGCTGGCAGAGATGATTGAGGATAGAGATCTATTTTAGTTTATCCTATTGTAATTCAAAAGCAGATATCAATATATCATATAAGGATTCATGTAATAAATATAATACATGACAATGTGGAGGATCAGTGATTATAATTTCAGCTCATGTTCTCGAGCATATATATTAATTAGCGGTACGTATTCTCCGCACTTAGCTGACCTATAGTAATCGACAGGGAGATATATAGGGAAACACTATAGAGACACTTCTGATTGTGTGTAAACGGGTGAATCTGCCTGAGAATAAAGAATTAATTTATACAAATAACATATGAAAAAATAGTAATAATGAAATATGATAAAGAAAAGGAAAAAGCATGAAAGACATAAAAAACATAAAATACTGGCATACCGATGATTCGAACTCTGGTACCCTACGCTGTTACTAAGTCTGTCAACTAACCTCATACGCCACTGAATCTATTGTTTAAATGGAGAACAGACCAAGGGTTTATCAAAATCTATATGGAGTGCAGTAATCGTTCTATTATATTCTAGAAATGGTGACATTATAACCTATATCTATATAAGTATGTATCCTGCAGAGAGATAGAGACGTTTATATATCTCTCATTAGGGGATCCACTAATAGTTGGATATCCTTTATATGTGGCATCACTGTACGTTCAAATAATTTATCCTTATATCCTGAGCAAATAGAACGCAGATAATGGAGAGCAGATGATAAAAAATGGATAAAAATAATAATAATGATAAAAATAAAAATAGAAATAAAAATAAAAATGAAAATAAAAATAAACTTCTCCATATATGTCATTTTAGAAGGTGGTGTGCTTACAGTAACATGTAGTTCAACTGCTCAGTGTGCGGGTCCTCCAATATTTAGATTGAGCACAGACTTAAGGTCCGTACACATTAGACGATGTCGCTCCACGTTGTCTGTTTCATGGACGACAGTCCAGAGCCTGCATGCATGCACTGGCGACAGCGACGATCGTTGCCGACCCGCGGGGCCGCGCATTGGTTGTCGCTGGCGGCATACACACTTGCCGAAAAAATGAGCGTCGTCGCTCAGGAAGGGGGAAAATGAGCGACGTCGCTTATTTTATCGGCAAATGTGTATGCACCTTAACAGTATGTGTACTTCTACTAGAGCAGGACTAGTGCACTATAATTGATTGGCTGGTGCTTGATGGTGGCATCTGTCAGATTTTAGAAAAAGTATGATTGTTAGCTGTAGCCTCAGTCAGTGACACACACTGACATTCAAGGACATTTAATAAGGTAAAACACAATTAAAATGTCAATTGTAGTGTTATAAATGCATTCTTTTTTTTATATAATCATAGTGGTTTAGTGCTCTAAAATGATTATCCTTACTAATGTTCTAGTATTAATATTCCACCTGTCAACAGCTGAGAACAAGATTTGTCTTTTCAACACTATAAGACGCCTAATTATATAATAATTATAAATGAAGCCTTTTATAGTGTTCAAGTTCAGTTGCCGACAGGTGGAAAGTCCTATAGCACTATTAAGGAAAATCATTTTAGAATACTAATCCACTATCATTATTATACGAGTATATGAAAAGGGAATGTATTTATAACACTCCAATTGATATTGCAGCATCCCTCAAGTTAAAAGGTAGGAGCCGCCACTGAGTGTCAGGTAGACTAGATCTGGGCAACCTGTGACTCTCCAGGCATTGTGACTCTACAAACCTCAGCATGCTTTACCAGAGCCCTTCTAGCTGGCAGAGAATGCTGGGACTTCCAATTGACCTCTATAAAGGTTTGCTAAATCTTCCCTAAAATAAACACCATATGACATGGCATTTCCTCCTGCCAGATCCCTCTCATCGCACCCACTTTTGCTATCACTCCTCAATCCACCCTCTGTCCATTCTCTCCAGTAACTAAGTATGATGTCACTGCTCTCATCTCATCACATCACCCTACTTCTCCGCAATCTCTGCCCTAATGCATGTCCTCTATCTCACCTCCTCAGCCTGTCTCTTCCCACTGGAACATTTCCATCTTCCTTTCTGTCCTCCAATCCACCCTCTGTTCATTCTTTCCAGTAAAGATGAAGTCACTACACTCATCTCATCATATCACCCTGCTTTTCCGCTGTCCCTCCCGTAATGCTTGTCCTCCTCTATTTCCCCTCAGCCTGTCTCTTACCCCTGGCACATTTCCACCGTGCTTCTCTTTCACTACTCAACCCGCCCTCTATTCATTCTCCCCAGTAAGTGTGACTGCACTCATTTCATCACATAATTTTCTCCCCTAATGCATATCCTCCTCTATCTCCCCACTTCAGCCTTTCTAACCCTGCGAGTGCATATCCTCATAGAAACGCAAATCCTAAAAAACAAATATCTATAGACTATGGGGAGTATTCAATTGAAGTTGGAACTGCCGTCTAGTCGGAAAGACGGCAGTTTCCAACTTTTTTTAGGTCGATTCATGATTCGACTTATTCAATGGTCCTGCCGTTTTTCCGACTTGTCGGCAATCACATGGATCGGCAGATTAGCCGCGGATCCACGTGTTTTGTCAGATTTGCGGCCAAATACGACAGGTTTTAGTCCCGTTTTTGACAATGTCAATCCGACTTTAAAAAAAGTCGGATTGACATTGTCGAAAACGGCCAAAACCTGTGGGATTTGACCTCAAATTGAATACTGAACTGTCCGATGCTTTTCATCGGAAAGGATCCAACATCAATTGAATACTGCCCTTAACCTCTTACCTACTAATTCCTGCTTAATAGTTATATGTCTGAGGAAGTAGTCCGTGAACGATTAAAAAAAATTAAGACTAATAAATCTCCTGGTCCAGATGGCCTACATCCTAGAGTTCTGATGGAAATAAATGCAGAAATAGCATGGCCCAGGTATCTGATTTTCACTGAGTCACTTAGATCAGGCATGGTACCGAAGGACTGGCGTATAGCGGATGTAGTCTCAATATTTAAAAAGGGTATTAAACTTCATCCTGGTAACTATAGACCGGTTAGTCTGACATCAATAGTGGGGAAACTATTGGAAAGTATACTAAGGGACAGCATACAGGATTACTTGGAGAACTCCCATGCTATTAATAAGAACCAGCATGGTTTTGTGAGAAATAGGTCATGCCAAACTAATTTGATTAGCTTTGAGTTAGTAAGTGACAATCTCGACCAGGGTAACGTAGTTGTTGTGGTTTATCTAGATTTTGCAAAAGCTTTTGATACAGTCCCTCACAGGAGGCTGACTTTCAAATTAAGGGAGCTCAGTATAGGAGACACTGGGCCTAATTCAGACCTGATCGTAGATGTGCTAAATTTAGCACATCTACGATCTGCTTCCCTGACATGTGGGGGGACGCCCAGCACAGCGGCAATGCTTTTGTACTTGAAAAGTAGCTCCTTACCAGCGCTGACAGGGAGCTACTCGTCGCTGTCCGGGTTGCAGCGGCTGTTTGTGACATTACGCAGACGCCGCGGCCCGCCCCCCGCATGGTCCGGGCACGCCTGCGTTGCCCGGACCGCGCCCCTAAATCCTGCCTGCCCCCTCCCGCCCAGCGACTGCCTCTGACTGTCAATCAGGCAGAGGCGATTGCAGGGCTAAGACGGGCGTCGGCTGTCTGTCATGCGCCGGCGCATGCTCAGTTCATACCTGATCGGCTGCTGTGCGAAAACACACAGCAGCAATCAGGTCTGAATTAGGCCCACTATTTGTACATGGGTGAGTAATTGGCTTGATAACAGGGAACAGCGACTGGTGATTCATGGAATGTTTTCCACCTGGGCTAAAGTAATCAGTGGAATACCTCAGGGTTCTGTGATGGGACCACTATTGTTTAATATATTTTCTCTGACGTCCTAGTGGATGCTGGGGACTCCGTCAGGACCATGGGGAATAGCGGCTCCGCAGGAGACAGGGCACAAAATTTAAAAGTTTGACCACTAGGTGGTGTGTACTGGCTCCTCCCCCTATGACCCTCCTCCAAGCCTCAGTTAGGTTTTTGTGCCCGTCCGAGCAGGGTGCAATCTAGGTGGCTCTCATAAAGAGCTGCTTAGAGTAAAAGTTTTGATAGTTTTATTATTTTCAGTGAGTCCTGCTGGCAACAGGCTCACTGCAACGAGGGACCTAGGGGAGAAGAAGTGAACTCACCTGCGTGCAGGATGGATTTGCTTCTTAGGCTACTGGACACTAGCTCCAGAGGGACGATCACAGGTACAGCCTGGATGGGTCACCGGAGCCGCGCCGCCGACCCCCTTGCAGATGCCAAAGTAAGAAGAGGTCCAGAAACCGGCGGCTGAAGGCTTTTCAGTCTTCATGAGGTAGCGCACAGCACTGCAGCTGTGCGCCATTGCGCTCAGGCACACTTCACACCGGCGGTCACTGAGGGTGCAGGGCGCTGGGGGGGGGGCGCCCTGGGCAGCAATGTTAATACCTTTCTGGCTAAAAAGAATACATCACATATAGTCCATGAGGCTATATGGATGTATTTCACCCCTGCCAGGTCTCAGAAAAACCGGGAGAAGAGCCCGCCGGAATAGGGGGAGGGGCCTATCTCCTCAGCACACAGCGCCATTTTCCTTCACAGCTCCGCTGCTAGGAAGGCTCCCAGGCTCTCCCCTGCACTGCACTACAGAAACAGGGTAAAAAACAGAGAGGGGGGGCATTTTTTGGCGATATTATATATATTTAAGCAGCTATAAGGAAACAACACTTATATAAGGTTGTTCCTATATAATTATAGCGCTTTGGTGTGTGCTGGCAAACTCTCCCTCTGTCTCCCCAAAGGGCTAGTGGGGTCCTGTCTTCTATCAGAGCATTCCCTGTGTGTCTGCTGTGTGTCGGTACGTGTGTGTCGACATGTATGAGGACGATGTTGGTGTGGAGGCGGAGCAATTGCCGGTAATGGTGATGTCACCCCCTAGGGAGTCGACACCGGAATGGATGGCTTTGTTTATGGAATTACGTGATAATGTCAGCACGCTGCAAAAGTCGGTTGACGACATGAGACGACCGGCAAACCAGTTAGTACCTGTACAGGCGTCTCAAACACCGTCAGGGGCTGTAAAACGCCCTTTGCCTCAGTCGGTCGACACAGACCCAGACACGGACACCGAATCTAGTGTCGACGGTGAAGAAACGAACGTATTTTCCAGTAGGGCCACACGTTATATGATCACGGCAATGAAGGAGGCTTTGCATATCTCTGATACTGCAAGTACCACAAATAGGGGTATTATGTGGGGTCTGAAAAAACTACCTGTAGTTTTTCCTGAATCAGAGGAATTGAATGACGTGTGTGATGAAGCGTGAGTTACCCCTGATAAAAAACTGCTAATTTCAAAGAAGTTATTGGCGTTATACCCTTTCCCGCCAGAGGTTAGGGCGCGCTGGGAAACACCCCCTAGGGTGGACAAGGCGCTCACACGTTTATCCAAACAAGTGGCGTTACCGTCTCCTGATACGGCCGCCCTCAAGGATCCAGCTGATAGGAGGCTGGAAAATACTCTAAAAAGTATATACACACACACTGGTGTTATACTGCGACCAGCAATCGCCTCAGCCTGGATGTGCAGTGCTGGGGTGGCTTGGTCGGATTCCCTGACTGAAAATATTGATACCCTGGATAGGGACAGTATTTTATTGACTATAGAGCAATTAAAGGATGCATTCCTTTATATGCGAGATGCACAGAGGGATATCTGCACTCTGGCATCAAGAGTAAGTGCGATGTCCATATCTGCCAGAAGAAGTCTATGGACACGACAGTGGTCAGGCGATGCGGATTCCAAACGGCATATGGAAGTATTGCCGTATAAAGGGGAGGAATTATTTGGGGTCGGTCTATCGGATTTGGTAGCCACGGCAACAGCCGGGAAGTCCACCTTTTTACCTCAAGTCCCCTCCCAGCAGAAAAAGACACAGTCTTTTCAGCCGCAGTCCTTTCGTTCCTATAAGAACAAGCGAGCAAAAGGACATTCATATTTGCCCCGAGGCAAAGGAAAGGGTAAGAGACTGCAGCAAGCAGCCCCTTCCCAGGAGCAGAAGTCCTCCCCGGCTTCTGCAAAGGCCTCAGCATGACGCTGGGACCTTACAAGCGGACTCAGGGGCGGTGGGGGGTCGCCTCAAGAATTTCAGCGCACAGTGGGCTCACTCGCAGGTGGACCCCTGGATCCTGCAGGTAGTATCTCAGGGTTACAGGTTGGAATTCGAGAAGTCTCCCCCTCGCCGGTTCCTAAAATCTGCTTTGCCAACGTCTCCCTCAGACAGGGCGACGGTATTGGAAGCCATTCACAAGCTGTATTCTCAGCAGGTGATAATCAAGGTACCCCTTCTACAACAGGGAAAGGGGTATTACTCCACGCTATTTGTGGTACCGAAGCCGGACGGCTCGGTAAGACCTATTCTAAATCTGAAATCTCTGAACCTGTACATACAAAAATTCAAGTTCAAGATGGAGTCACTCAGAGCAGTGATAGCGAATCTGGAAGAAGGGGATTTTATGGTGTCCTTGGACATCAAGGATGCTTACCTTCATGTCCCAATTTGCCCTTCACACCAAGGGTACCTCAGGTTCGTGGTACAAAACTGTCATTATCAGTTTCAGACGCTGCCGTTTGGATTGTCCACGGCACCCAGGGTCTTTACCAAGGTAATGGCCGAAATGAGGATCCTTCTTCGAAGAGAAGGCGTATTAATTATCCCTTACTTGGACGATCTCCTGATAAGGGCAAGATCCAGAGAACAGCTGGAGGTCGGAGTAGCACTAACTCAAGTAGTGCTCCAACAGCACGGGTGGATTCTGAATTTTCCAAAATCCCAACTGATCCCGACGACACGTCTGCTGTTCCTAGGGATGATTCTGGACACTGTTCAGAAAAAGGTATTTCTTCCGGAGGAGAAAGCCAGGGAGTTATCCGAACTCGTCAGGAACCTCCTAAAACCAGGGACAGTGTCTGTGCATCAATGCACAAGAGTCCTGGAAAAAATGGTGGCTTCTTACGAAGCGATTCCATTCGGCAGATTCCATGCACGAATTTTTCAGTGGGATCTGCTAGACAAATGGTCCGGATCGCATTTGCAGATGCATCAGCGGATAAAATTGTCGACAAGGACAAGGGTCTCTCTGCTATGGTGGTTGCAGAGTGCTCATCTGTTAGAGGGCCGCAGATTCGGCATACAGAACTGGGTCCTAGTGACCACGGATGCCAGCCTGAGAGGCTGGGGAGCGGTCACACAAGGAAGAAACTTCCAGGGCGTGTGGTCAAGCCTGGAAACGTCTCTTCACATAAATATACTGGAACTAAGAGCAATCTACAATGCTCTAAGCCTGGCAAACCCTCTGCTTCAGGGTCAGCCGGTGTTGATCCAGTCGGACAACATCACGGCAATCGCCCACGTAAACAGACAGGGCGGCACAAGAAGCAGGAGGGCAATGGCAGAGGCTGCAAGGATTCTTCGCTGGGCGGAAAATCATGTGATAGCACTGTCAGCAGTGTTCATCCCGGGAGTGGACAACTGGGAAGCAGACTTCCTCAGCAGACACGATCTTCACCCGGGAGAGTGGGGACTTCATCCAGAAGTCTTCCACATGATTGTAGTCCATTGGGAAAGACCAATGGTGGACATGATGGCGTCCCGCCTCAACAAAAAACTGGACAGGTATTGCGCCAGGTCAAGAGACCCTCAGGCAATAGCTGTGGACGCTCTGGTAACACCATGGGTGTACCAGTCAGTGTATGTGTTTCCTCCTCTGCCTCTCATACCCAAGGTACTGAGAATTATACGGCAAATGGGAGTAAGAACGATACTAGTGGCTCCGGACTGGCCAAGAAGGACTTGGTACCCGGAACTTCAGGAGATGCTCACGGAAGATCCATGGCCTCTACCTCTAAGAAGGGATCTGCTTCAGCAGGGACCGTGTCTATTCCAAGACTTACCGCGGCTGCGTTTGACGGCATGGCGGTTGAACGCCGGATCCTAAGGGAAAAAGGCATTCCGGAAGAGGTCATCCCTACCCTGGTCAAAGCCAGGAAGGAGGTGACTGCACAACATTATCACCGCATTTGGAGAAAATATGTTGCATGGTGTGAGGCCAGGAAGGCCCCGACAGAGGAATTTCAACTGGGTCGATTCCTACATTTCCTGCAAACAGGATTATCTATGGGCCTCAAATTAGGGTCCATTAAGGTTCAAATTTCGGCCCTGTCGATTTTCTTCCAGAAAGAATTGGCTTCAGTTCCTGAAGTCCAGACTTTTGTAAAAGGAATACTACATATACAGCCCCCGGTTGTGCCCCCAGTGGCACCGTGGGATCTCAATGTAGTTTTGGATTTTCTCAAATCCCATTGGTTTGAGCCACTCAAATCGGTAGATTTGAAATATCTTACATGGAAAGTAACCATGCTACTGGCCCTGGCTTCAGCCAGGAGAGTGTCGGAATTGGCGGCTTTATCGTATAAAAGCCCATATCTGATTTTCCATTCGGACAGGGCAGAATTGAGGACGCGTCCTCATTTTCTGCCTAAGGTGGTATCAGCGTTTCACCTGAACCAGCCTATTGTGGTGCCTGCGGCTACTAGCGATTTGGAGGATTCCAAGTTGCTGGACGTTGTCAGAGCATTGAAAATATATATTTCAAGGACGGCTGGAGTCAGAAAATCTGACTCGCTGTTTATACTGTATGCACCCAACAAGCTGGGTGCTCCTGCTTCTAAGCAGACGATTGCTCGTTGGATTTGTAGCACAATTCAACTGGCACATTCTGTGGCAGGCCTGCCACAGCCTAAATCTGTCAATGTCCACTCCACAAGGAAGGTGGGCTCATCTTGGGCGGCTGCCCGAGGGGTCTCGGCATTACAACTCTGCCGAGCAGCTACGTGGTCAGGGGAGAACACGTTTGTAAAATTCTACAAATTTGATACCCTGGCTAAGGAGGACCTGGAGTTCTCTCATTCGGTGCTGCAGAGTCATCCGCACTCTCCCGCCCGTTTGGGAGCTTTGGTATAATCCCCATGGTCCTGACGGAGTCCCCAGCATCCACTAGGACGTCAGAGAAAATAAGAATTTACTCACCGGTAATTCTATTTCTCGTAGTCCGTAGTGGATGCTGGGCGCCCATCCCAAGTGCGGATTGTCTGCAATACTTGTACATAGTTATTGTTACAAAAAAATCGGGTTGTTTATTGTTGTGAGCCATCTTTTCAGAGGCTCCTACGTTATCATACTGTTAACTGGGTTCAGATCACCAGTTGTACGGTGTGATTGGTGTGGCTGGTATGAGTCTTACCCGGGATTCAAAATCCTTCCTTATTGTGTACGCTCGTCCGGGCACAGTGTCCTAACTGAGGCTTGGAGGAGGGTCATAGGGGGAGGAGCCAGTACACACCACCTAGTGGTCAAACTTTTAAATTTTGTGCCCTGTCTCCTGCAGAGCCGCTATTCCCCATGGTCCTGACGGAGTCCCCAGCATCCACTACGGACTACGAGAAATAGAATTACCGGTGAGTAAATTCTTATTTATTCATGATTTAGGAGAAGGACTAGAAAGCACAGTGTCAGTTTTTGCAGACAATACTAAAATGTGTAGGGTAATCAAGTCAGATGTGGATGGAGAGTCTCTTCAGAGCAATTTATTTAAACTGGAAGTTTGGGCAATGAAATGGTGTATGAGGTTTAACGTGGAACAATGTAAAGTTATGCACTTTGGGGAAAAGAATAAACATGCAACATACCAATTAAATGGGGAAAAAATAGGGGAAACTGTATTAGAAAAGGATTTGGGGGTACTCATTGATAATAGATATAGTGGCAACACACAGGCCCTCATTCCGAGTTGTTCGCTCGTTATTTTTTTCCGCTACGGAGCGATTAGTCGCAAACTGCGCATGCGCAATGTTCGCAGTGCACCTGCGCCAAGTAAATTTGAAAAAAAGTTTGGTATTTTACTCACGGCCTAACAAGGTTTTTTCATCGTTCTGCTGATCGTAGTGTGATTGACAGGAAGTGGGTGTTTCTGGGCGGAAACTGACCGTTTTCTGGGAGTGTGCGGAAAAACGCAGGCGTGTCAGGGAAAAACGCGGGAGTGTCTGGAGAAACGGGGGAGTGGCTGGGCGAACGCTGGGTGTGTTTGTGACGTCAAACCAGGAACGAATCTGACTGAACTGATCGCAGTGTAGGAGTAAGTCTCGAGCTACTCAGAAACTGCTAAGAAACTTCTATTCGCAATTCTGCTAATCTTTCGTTCGCAATTCTGCAAAGCTAAGATTCACTCCCAGTAGGCGGCGGCTTAGCGTGTGCAATGCTGCTAAAAGCAGCTAGCGAGCGAACAACTCGGAATGAGGGCCACAATGTCAAAGTGCAGCAACAAAGGCAAATAAGGTGTTAGCATGCATTAAAAGGGGAATTGTGACAAAGGATGAGAGTGTAATCCTGCCACTGTACAAATCATTGGTACGGCTGCATCTTGAGTATTGTGTACAGTTCTGGGCACCACATTATAAAAGAGACATATTAGAACTTGAAAAGGTTCAGAGGCGAGCTACCAAATTGATTAAGGGGTTGGAGACACTAGACTATGAGAAGAGGCTTTCTAGGTTAGATATGTTTACACTAGAAATGAGACGACTAAGAGGAGATATGATTAATATTTACAAATATATAAAGGGGCAATATGTGGAGCTATCATGTGATTTGTTTACTAATGCTGCTTTCACATCGCAAAACCTGCTTTTGAAACGGTTCTTTAAACGTTTTGATAAAGCTAAATATTTATAGTATATAAAACCCTTTATGAGGTCTAAGAACAATGTACGCTATTTACGTATGTAGTACCGTAAGGGTACGCTAGTTGCGTATCGATCGCTTAGCCGTGATCTAGACGCTCAAGCGTCACGTTCACTCACGGCCAAGAGATCACAGGCAGACACGTTATTGGCTGTTGACTATCGTAATGATTCGCTATAGCGTAGCGGCGCTCGGGACCACGAGGAGATCACCAGCGATGCAGACGCTCACAACGTTAAACCTTTATATCTATACCTCTAACAATGAAATACACAGTAAACCTTAGTGTAGAGACAAAGTGTAAGTGCAACCTTGTGTAACCTGATTAACTACAAAGCTGCTTGAGCGTCACCGACGCTCAGAGAATACTTAACACTATAAGAAATACACAGATACCTGGGCTTAGGGTCCGAAACCTATTATATGTATTATGACTATTATACTTGCAAAAAGGAATCACAGTACAAATGATACACTACAATATAACATAAACCAACTAACCAGATAACTACACAGGAAATAACATACAATACTATTCAATACAATCTAATCAATGGAAAATACGGGAGAAAAGAGAAGGGAGAGAGAGAGAGAGATGGCTCACAGGTAAGACAATATGATTACGGAGAAAACTTACGCACAAGGGGAAACGATCGCAAGCGCCTCGATATCCAGCTCCCGGTTATCAGCAATGAGAACCGTTGATGAGAGAGTGAAGTTGGATATGGTCGGCCTGCTATTTATGCCCCACACACAATACAATTCAATGGTCCCTACAATCTCATTGTTCATTGGACACAGGAATTCGGCTCTGCATTATAACAAAAGGTCATAGGTTGATTCATACAGGTGGGCTGTCTTGTATCAGTGGCCTTGGTTATGCAAAACAAAGGGTGATGACTAACACATTCCTGTCTTCTGGAGAGCTATTGTTTGGCGAATACAAAACAAAACCCTGTCTCTGGGTTTTGTTCAATATTCATGATGTCCACTTTCAGTTGAGACAATGACATCTCAGCCATCATTCTCCTGGATACAAACCCTAACCCATTCGTAAACACAGGTGTTGGCCCTCCTCATTGAGTCTCAAAGCTCAGTGTAATTAAAGGCTATTGTACTCCGTCTGCGGGAAAGATACTGATTTGGAGTACAATTAATCTTCAATTACTATTCCTGTGCTTACCTTATGCATGTGAAGATGTGAGGCCCTCCCAACATGCAAACTATTGTTTGGGGGATCTCTAAGGTCAAAGAGCCATTTGAGACCCACTGATACCTGTTTCCAACTGTTACTAAGTAAGAACAAATAATAGTAAATGGACATAACTTCTTATGTCCATAACTATTCGCACGAGCGATTAATCCGCTCCAAACCAACACCGGAATATTGCTATTTAAATACTCTTCCGATGGGTACCAAACACCACTGTATGACCCCTGTTAGACCCTTCGCACAATACAAAGAGGAATCTCTCTGTTCAGGAACATGCTATATTAACCAAACTTTCAGAATCTATCAAAGGGACCATGATCTACAAAATACATTATTACTGAAAATATGTAACGATTGAGTCGCAGCGCGGACCAGTGTGAGGTGCAAATATGGCAGTGTGCATAGAGATATTTTTCTGACTTTGACAGTTTCTTTAAACGGGTCTGAGCAGTTAAACCCCCTTCACATCGCATGTTGTAACCAGTATATTACCATTTCATTACCGTTTTGGTACCTTTCACACTGAACCCGTTTCACCCATACAAAACAGTGGTTGTCATTTTAAATGTTTTTTCCCTGCTTCTGCCTGGTGAGATCACACATGGAGACAGCCTATCACCTTCTGGGGCTTGCAAATACCGTTTCAGACTCTTTCACACTGCACAATTAAACGGGTCTGAAACGGGTAGGACCCTGCTTTTTTACCGTTTCAAAATACCGGTATTTTGAAAACGGTAAATTGAAGGTGACCCTTTCACATCGGAGCTCGAACCGTTTAGGAAGCCTGAAAAATCGTCAATTTACCGGGTTCAAGCTGCGGTGTGAAAGTGGTATAAGAGACCTCTGCACAAAACGCGTGGACACCCTCTAAGGCTTGAGGAGAGGAAATTTTGTACTCCGCGCAGGAAGTGATTCTTCACTGTAAGGGCAATACGAATATGGAATACACTGCCAGAGAAGGTTGTAATGGCGGACTCTGTCAATGCGTTTAAAAATGGGTTCGACAAATTTTTAATGTGAAAAGATATATGAGGATATAGCCTTTAACCAAAATAGAATAGGGAATGCAATATAATTCAGGTTGAACTCGATGGACTACTTGTCCTTTTTTCAACCTCACCGACTATGGGGGTAATTCTGAGTTGATCGCAGCAGCAAGTTTGTTAGCAATTGGGCAAAACCATGTGCACTGCAGGTGGGGCAGATATAACATGTGCAGAGAGAGTTAGATTTGGGTGGGTTATTTTGTTTGTGCAGGGTAAATACTGGCTGCTTTATTTTTACACTGCTATTTAGATTTCAGTTTGAATACACCCCATCCAAATCTAACTCTCTCTGCACATGTTATATCTGCCCCTCCTGCAGTGCACATGGTTTTGCCCAACTGCTAACAAATTTGCTGCTGCGATCAACTCAGAATTCGGCCCTATGTTACTAGTGTGCTATTTCTCTTACACTAATTGCTAATTGCTGATCTCATTCTCTGTACTCTCACTCTTCTCTCTGCTTAAGAATCTGGTTCCTACTCTCATCATTCCTTTGATTCCGCTCTCACTTGTTATCCCATGGCCTACTTACAGCAATGTCTAAGGGTAACTTGTAGTTTCTCAACCCCTGGAGAGTCACTGGTTGTGGTTTGAGGTATAGAGTCTCAGATCATGAGTGTAACTAGGGTGGTGTGGCAGGTGCCACTGCACAGAGCGCAGAATGACCTATGGGTGGAACTGGCCGATGCGACCCTCATTTGCTGGGTGCCTGTTGTAATGTTGTTAACAGCAGTGATTCTGGCTCCTTCCCTGCAATCTCCGGAGGTCACTCTGCCTTCCTGCTCCCGTACAGTGAGTAGGTAGAGACATCATTACGTCTCTCCCACCACAGTGTTGAGCAGGGATCCACTGGGTGGCGGCCACGACAGGGTGGCTTATCTTTTTTCACAGTGAAAAAAGTGAGGACTATTGACAAAGTGAGATATGGAAAAGCAGAGTAGGCATGATGATAAACCTGAAGGGTAATGATGAGACACAGAAGGATCAGAGTGAGGATAGGGAAGCGTACAATAAGAAAGAAATGGGGAAAGAGAAGATGTGGAAAAGGAGTCAAGGGGAGAAAAAGTATGAAGCTGATGACAGACTGAGAGACAGAAAGGAAGCATCAGAAAATGACCAAAAGGAGAAACAATGATACCGGAGGTAAAGAGAAAGATGGATGTGAGAATGGAAGAAAGACCAAAGAAGATTTAAGTAAACTGGTGTTAGAATTTTATTGGAAGAGCACAGCTGGAGAAAGACAAAAAAGCTGAAATAGTGTAACACAAAGAAAATAAAACAGGAGGTTCTAGCCATTGGGGGCTAGAAAGAAGGCATGAATATATAGTAAAATTAATATTTATTGCTAATAAAGTGGTACTACTGTGTGGAATATTGTGCTATAAGGGGCACTAGTACTGTGTGGTGCAACATGAATAAGAGGTCCTACTACTGCATGATCTATTGTGCTAAAAAGGGCTTTACTACTGTGTGGCGTAATGTGAATAAGGGGCACTACCGTGTGGCATAATGTGAATAAGGGGCACTACTGTGTGGCATAATGTGATTAAGGGGCACTACCGTGTGGTGTATTATGAATAAGGAACACTACTGCGTGGCATAATGTGAATAAGGGACACTACCGTGTGGCATAATGTGAATAAGGTACACTACTGTGTAGCGTAATGTGAATAAGGGACACTACTGTGTGGCGTAATGTTAATAAGGGACACTACTGTGTTGCATAATGTGAATAAGGGACACTACTGTGTGGTGTAATGTGAATAAGGGACACTACTGCGTGGCGTAATATGAATAAGGGACACTACTGCGTGGCGTAATGTGAGTAAGAGACATTACAGTGCGGTTTAGGTTGCACTTCTGTGTGGTGTCATTTGAATTGGTACTAAGAGTTGACCACATCCATTCTAATCAAAACCACACCCTTTTTTTTTAGCATACTGCGAAGGTTGAACCCATTTAGTGTGTTTGGAGTGGGATGCACCAATAATTTTTCTAGCACAGGGCACCAAAATGTCTAGTTACAGTTCTTTCACAGATCTGTCTCACAGTCTCCATACATTATAGAAATATAGATAGGCCATATTACATTTCTCATGATGTGTTATTTATGTCAGGAACTGCGATGTGCTACATACTCCCCAATGTACTATATGTTGGAAAAGATAACAGATAGGAGAGGGATCATATTTGTAAAACAAAATCTTCTTGTATATTAAGCACAATTAACTCTTAAAAATCAGTTCTATATAGATGGAGTTTAATTTAGTTGTTAATTGATGACTCTCATTACACAGGATTACACAGTAGTGAAAAAGACATCCGGTGAGTGTGTTGTACCCAGTAGTCATCCCTGTGTGTCAGGAGGATTGGGCAGGACCCAGAGCCCCATCACGGTGCCTCCACCTCACTCACTGATATATGAGAGAGACAATGACCAGAAGATCCTGGAACTCACCAACAAGATCATTCAGCTGCTGACTGGAGAGGTGACTGCTGGGAATGGGGCATTATACAGTAACACCAGGGGAGGTGTCTGGGTGATGACTGGAGAGGTGACTGCTGGGAATGGGACATTATACAGTAACACCAGGGGAGGTGTCTGGGTGATGACTGGAGAGGTGACTGCTGGGAATGGGGCATTATACAGTAACACCAGGGGAGGTGTCTGGGTGATGACTGGAGAGGTGACTGCTGGGAATGGGGCATTATACAGTAACACCAGGGGAGGTGTCTGGGTGATGACTGGAGAGGTGACTGCTGGGAATGGGGCATTATACAGTAACACCAGGGGAGGTGTCTGGGTGATGACTGGAAAGGTGACTGCTGGGAATGGGACATTATACAGTAACACCAGGGGAGGTGTCTGGGTGATGACTGGAGAGGTGACTGCTGGGAATGGGGCATTATACAGTAACACCAGGGGAGGTGTCTGGGTGATGACTGTGTCATTGTGTGTGTCAGGTTACTATAAGGTGTCAGGATGTCACTGTCTATCTCTCCATGGAGGAGTGGAAGTATTTTGAGGAACACAAGGATCTGTACAAGGACGTCATGGAGAATCACCAACCACTCCCATCACTGGGTAAGAGAAGGCTTTAATTTATTGTAAAGGACAGAAGAGATTTGAAAGCTTACACATACGCATCATTTGGTAATCCTACCTAAAAAAATGTACTCAGTCACTATGTGTCTCCTACAGATGGGTCCAGTAACAGAGATACCCCAGAGAGATGTCCCCGTCCTCTTTATTCACAGGACTGTACAGAGGAGAATCATAGGACCCTACAGGAGGATCAGGTAGGTGGGATTTAGGGTCTCTAAAGATGCCAAAGTGACTATATCAGTAGACAGTCTATGGAGAAGCTGTGTGTGTCTTATTTACTGGAATTCTTCAACTTAAATTGAATTCATGAAATCAGACATTTTGAAGCTTATTTAAATTTTTTGTGTTACCTAGGGTGAAGATCTGGCTGATAATAAGGTAGAAATTATAGAGGGAGAAGAAGATACGTTTGTCAGTGACGATCAGCAGTGTGAAGAGGAGGAAATCCCTATAGAGGGAGAAGAAGAGACGTATGTCAGTGATGATCAGCAGTGTGAAGAGGAGGAAATCCCTATAGAGGGAGAAGAAGAGACGTATGTGAGTGATGATCAGCAATGTGAAAAGGAGGAAATCCCTATGGAGGGAGAAGAAGAGACGTATGTGAGTGATGATCAGCAATGTGAAAAGGAGGAAATCCCTATGGAGGGAGAAGAAGAGACGTATGTGAGTGATGATCAGCAATGTGAAATGGAGGAAATCCCTATGGAGGGAGAAGAAGAGACATATGTGAGTGATGATCAGCAGTGTGAGGAGGAGGAAATCCCTATAGAGGGAAAAGAAGAGACGTATGTGAGTGATAACAAGCAGTGTGAGGAGGAAATTCCTGAAGATATCATTACAGGTGAGTAATAATCACTTATTAGAGAGATTATTCTATAACTGCCTACTGAAGCGCTGTGTGCGCTGGCTCCAAGCTCTGTGTTTCTCTGAAGGTACTTGGGGGAAACTGTGTCTGACACTTTCCTGTGTGTGTTTGTGTGTGTGTGTGTGTGTGTGTGTGTGTGTGTGTGTGTGTGTGTGTGTGTGTGTATGCATGCAACTTTCTCACATAATCATGTCCAGGGACTCTGTCTTGTACGGCAGAATATGTATCTTCTCCAGAGGATTCCATTCCATGTACACAGGAATGTAATATTTTGTCTCTGCCTTCCGAATCCGAGCCCCAGTGGGTAGCTTCTATTAAGGGAATGATATCCCAGATTTCTACTAGGATTGCGCATTTTGAGACGGAATCACAGATTTTAAAACAATCTGTGGAGATTTTGTCTGGTTCTGTCCCCACTACCTCAAAATCCCCTGGTGTATCCAAGAAACGTGCGCTTGCTCAGATTATGCAAGTCGACACGGACACGGCAGAGGGTGATGGAGATATGTGTGTGTGTGGGGGGGGGGGGGTGAGGCTTCCCTGGCAAGTGGGGTGCAACTCATCATTGAGGCTATTAGGGATGTGTTACACATTACTGACCAACCACCTGAACAGGTAGAGGAGGCTTACTTTACGGACAGTTTGAGAGCCTCCCTGACCTTCCCTGCGTCTAAGGAATTAAACGCATGATTTGAAAAATCCTGGGAAAATTCAGAGAAAAAATTCCAGATCCCAAAGAGGGCTCTTGTGGCTTTTCCTTTCCCTGAGGATGATAGGAAAAAGTGGGAAAACCCACCTATAGTAGACGCTTCTGTATCTAGACTGTCTAAAAAGGTGGTTTTACCTGTCGCTGGGTCTACCACTTTGAAAGAATCGGCAGACCGCAAGATTGAAACTACGCTCAAATCCATATACACTGCTTCAGGAGTGGCGTTAAGGCCCACTATTGCCTGTGCATGGATTTCTAAAGCCATAGTAAAGTGGTCAGGCACATTTACTAGAGGATTTAGATTCTACGGATAGAAGTGACATTGAATTGTTTTTACGTAACATACAGGATTCGGTGGGTTTCATGGTGGAGGCCATGAAGGACCTGGGTAATCTGACGGCAAGGACATCGTCCATGGCTGTCTCAGCACGCAGGGGAGTCTGGCTACGCCAATGGTCTGCAGACGCGGAATCCAGGAGAAGTGTGGAGAACCTACCCTTCACAGGTCAGGCTCTATTTGGGGAAGGGTTGGATGCGTGGATTTCCACGGCAACCACTGGTAAGTCAACCCTCAGCCTCTCAGACGACGAAGAAACCTTTTTCTACGTCCTCTATGCAGTCCTTTCGGTCTGCAAAAGCTAAAAAGTCCAAGACTCCTACCACTTTCTTCAGAGGTGGACGAGCAAAATCCAAAAAAACGGCACCTGCAGGTTCCCAAGACCAGAAGCCTGCCTCTGTGTCCTCAAAATCCTCAGCATGACGGTGGACCTCACTGCCTGGAGAACGGGCAGGTGGGAGCAGGGCTTAGACGTTTCAGTCACGTCTGGGTGTCATCCGGTCTGGATCCCTGGGTACAGTTTATTGTGTCCCAGGGCTACAAACTGGAGTTTCAAGAGCTCCCACCCCACAGGTTCTTCAAATCAGGCTTGCCAGCTTTGCTGACAGAAAGGGCTGTCCTTCAGTAAGCTATTCAAAAATTGGAAAGGTCAGATGTAATTGTTCCAGTTCCACCCCATCTGGTAAACCAGGGTTACTATTCAAACCTATTTGTGGTACCAAAAACGGATGGTTCAATCAGGCCAATTTTGAACCTGAAGTCGCTAAACCCTTATCTGAGGGAATTCAAGTTGAAAATGGAGTCTCTAAGAGCGGTGATCTCAGGGCTGGAGGAGGGAGAGTTTCTGGTGTCCTTAGACATCAAGGATGCGTACCTCTACATTCCGATTTGGCCGCCACACCAGGCTTATCTCAGATTTGCGCTGTTGGACTGTCACTATCAGTTCCAGGCACTGCCGTTCGGCCTCTCCACGGCACCGAGGGTATTTACCAAGGTAATGGCAGAGATGATTTTTCCTCCGCAGGCAGTGGGTGAATATAATTCCTTATCTGGACGATCTGCTGATAAAGGCATCTTCCAGGGAGAGGTTGTTGCAGTCCATTGCTCTCACGACTCGACTGCTCAGGGAACATGGATGGATCCTGAATCTTCCCAAGTCACATTTGGAGCCAACACAGAGATTGTCTTTCCTGCTGAAGTGCAGAGGGTATATCTACCGGTGGAGAAAGCATTGGTGATCCAAACTACAGGATGTCTTGAAGCCTTCCCGGGTATCGGTTCATCGGTGCATTCGCCTTCTGGGGAAGATGGTTGCCTCCTACGAGGCTCTTCAGTATGGAAGATTTCATGGATGGTCCTTCCAACTGGATCTCCTGGACAAGTGGTTGGGGTCTCATTTGCACATGCACCAGAGGATACGTCTGTCGCCAAAAGCCAGGATTTCGCTCTTGTGGTGTCTTCTAGAGGGCCGCAGGTTTGGGATTCAGGACTGGATCCTTCTAACCACGGATGCAAGTCTCAGAGGTTGGGGCGCAGTCAACCAAGGGGAAACCTTCCAAGGAAGGTGGTCAAGTCTGGAATCCATTCTTCCAATCAACATTCTGGAACTAAGGGCCGTATACAACGGTCTTCTACAAGCGTGCACATCTTCTACAAGATCGGGCCATTCAGATGCAGTCGGACAATGTAACGACGGTGGCCTACGTAAACCGACAGGGCGGAACGAAAAGCAGAGCTGCAATGTCAGAGGTAAAAAAGAATCCTCCTCTGGGCAGAAAAGCACGTGTTGGTGCTGTCAGCAATCTTCATTCCGGGAGTGGACAACTGGGAAGCGGACTTCCTCAGCAGAAACGATCTCCATCCAGGAGAGTGGAGCCTCCATCCGGAGGGGTTCACGGAGGTGACAAATCTTTGGGGTGTACCTCAAATAGATATGATGGCCTCCCGTCTCAACAAGAAGCTTTGGAGGTACTGTTCCAGGTCAAGAGATCCGCAAGCAGTGGCGGTGGACGCACTTTTAACTCCATGGGTGTTCCAGTCAGTGTACATGTTTCCTCCACTTCCACTCATTCCAAGGATTCTAAAACTCGTAAAGAGAACAAGAGTTCAGGCAATCCTCATTGCTCCGGACTGTCCAAGAAGGGCTTGGTACGCGGATCTTCTGGTTCTACTGCTGGAAGACCCGAGGCCTCTTCCTCTTCGGGAGGACCTTCTGCAACAGGGGCCGTTTGCTTATCAAGACTTGCCACGGCTACGTTTGACGGCATGGAGGTTGAACGCCAGATATTAGCTCGGAAGGGCATTCCGAACTAGGTTATTCCTACCCTGATACAGGCTGGGAAAGGAGTAACGTCTAAACATTACTATCGTGTTTGGAAAAAGGTATGTATCTTGGTTTGAATCTAAGCAGTTTCCTATGGTGGAGTTTCAACTGGGACGGTTTCTCCTCTTCCTGCAAGCAGGTGTAGATATGGGTCTGAGTTTGGGATCCTTAAAGGTCCAGATTTCGGCCTTATCCATTTTCTTCCAGAAACAACTGGCTTCCCTCCCTGAGGTTCAGACTTTCTTGAAAGGGGTTCTGCACATCCAGCCTCCCTTTGTGCCACCTACGGCACCCTGGGATCTTAATGTGGTGGTACAGTTCCACCAATCGGATTGGTTTGAAACTCTACAGGAGGTTGAGGTCAAGTTTCTCAAGTGGAAGGCTGTCACTTTGTTGGCCTTAGCTTCTGCTAGACGTGTGTCGGAGTTGGGTGCTTTGTCTTGTAAAAGCCCCTACTTCATTTTCCATGAAGATAGAGCTGAGCTTCGGACACGTCAGCAGTTCCTTCCAAAGGTTGTGTCGGCTTTTCATATCAACCAACCTATTGTGGCACCAGTGGCTACTGACTCCTCAATTTCGTCAAAGTCCTTGGATGTTGTAAGGGCTCTGAAAATCTATGTGAGGAGGACTGCTCGCCACAGAAAATCAGACTCTGTTTGTCCTGAATGATCCCAAGAAAATTGTGTGTCCTGCATCTAAGCAGACTATATCTCGCTGGATCAGGGTCACTATCCAGCATGCATATTCTACGGCAGGATTGCCGTGTCCCAAATCTGTTAAGGCCCACTCTACTTGTAAGGTGGGTTCTTCCTGGGCGGCTGCCCGGGATGTCTCGGCTTTACAGCTTTGCCGAGCGGCTACTTGGTCAGGGTCGAACACGTTTGCTAGGTTCTACAAGTTCGATACTTTGGCCTCTGAGGACCTAAAGTTTGGTCAATCAGTTCTGCAGGAGCCTCCGCGCTCTCCCTCCCAATCTGGGAGCTTTGGTACATCCCTATGGTACTAATATGGACCCCAGCATCCTCTAGGCCATAGGTCTTCAACCTGTGGCCCTCCAGCTGATCTGAAACTACATATCCCAGCATGCCCTGCCACAGTTTTACTATTAAGGCATGCTAAAACAGAGGCAGGGCATGCTGGGATGTGTAGTTTCACAGCATCTGGAGGGCCACAGGTTGAAGACCCATGCTCTAGGCCGTAAGAGAAAATAGGATTTTAATTACCTACCGGTAAATCCTTTTCTCGTAGTCCGTAGAGGATGCTGGGCGCCTGCCCAGCGCTTCGTGATCCTGCAGTGGTTACTTGGTTCAGTACTGCTTTGTTGTTTGTTAAGTACTGTTTTGTTACTTGGTTAAGTATTCTTGTTCACCAGTTGCTGAGTTTTCAAGCTGGTTAGCTTGGTTTGCCTTGTATGTGTGAGCTGGTGTGAATCTCGCCACTATCTGTGTAAAGTCCTTCTCTCGAAGTTGTCCGTTTCCTCGGGCACAGTTTCTAGACTGAGTCTGGTAGGAGGGGCATAGAGGGAGGAGCCAGCCCACACTATTAAAGTCTTAAAGTGCCCATGGCTCCTGGTGGACTTGTCTACACCCAATGGTACTAATATGGACCCGAGCATTCTCTACGGACTACGAGAAAAGGATTTACCGGTAGGTAATTAAAATCCTATTTTTTCCTGTAGCTATGTTTCCTATCCTTGCTCACAGGAGAAAGAGACCTTGTAGAAGGCTCACAGTGGCTCTCACCATCATATAATATAAATATAACGCTAGCTGTGTTATCACTGACCACCTTCATTTCCCCATACAAAGGTTAGGTGGTTACTCACATTGCTCGCTATCAAGAGCAGTACAGTGTCTAAGTGACATCAGTCTGTCACAGGATATAAAAGGAGAGATCTCATGATGTGCACTGTCAGGAAAGCTGGCTCCTGGACACTGACAATAAAGGTTACCTCATCCAGTACTTGGTACCCATTCCATCACCTCACCGCGATTATCATAGAATTGCAATTTATATTCTATGTGTGTGTGCTTTGTGTTGGAATATTGTTTAAATTACACCATGTACAGTGGTGCTTGAAAGTTTGTGGACCCTTCAGAATTTTCTATTTTCTGTTCCGCTCGACCTGGTTCCAGTCCGGTTTAGTGTAACTCTGCCAGCCTCATCCTGTAACTCGCACACTCACCTGCTAGTACAGCCACATTTCTCATTCTCCAGCACTACCTCATGCGCACGAACTACATTAGGCCATCTAGATTCCTGCACTCCGCTCTAACCACTGACTGCTAATGTCACTCCCGGGAACACAAGAATCTCCTGATGTGACACAGCTCCCGGAAGTACCGCCCAGGTCTTATGACAACAGCCAGCAGGTACATGGCAGAGGTTGCTCCAGGGCTTCCCTGATTGGGTGTGCAGCGGTAGCCAATAAACTGCTGAGTCTTAAAGGGTCTAACCTATATTCTTTTTTATTTTGTATAATAAAATTAAGGTTTTTCTGTCCTGTCTCCTGAACACTTTATGGTTCTGTGTATAGGATTTGTCTTAGGGGAGGCTTCCTTCAGATGAACAATAGTCTGCCATATCCTTATAATACACAACTCATCCAGTTCCACATTCCATTGGGGCTTCAAAAAATGTGTCAGACTGCTGGAGATGTGGAGACCGTAAAAATACATTGATCCAAAGCTTTAGGGAATTTCCTAAAAAACTATAGACATTTTTTTCTGGCAGCAAGGCTGGGGGACACTGCGCCATGGGATTGCGGATGGAGGCCAAGGAGCTGGCACTATAACCTGTAGCTTTAAATATAAGCTCCTCCCCTCCCCAACTCCTAACAGGCCAGTGCGTTTTCAGTTCCTGTAGAAGCTGAGCACAGTGTCAGGAGGCTGCGTTGTCAGCCTCAAGTTAGTTTTTATCTGTAACTTTTTCTTTTACTTTGTACTTGGTGTGTGCTTGTGGCAGCGTACAATGGGAGTTCAGCGGCTGCAGGGAGTCGGGACGGACTTGCCGTCATGCAGCTGCTGGTGGCTGGGGGAGCTGACCGGCAGTCGCTCCCATGCTAGCACTCTGGCCTCTGTGAGATCACCTGGAGCAAGGGTTTGTGGGCATCTCACTCTTTTAGAGGGTGCGGAATACTGTTGCAATCTATGATGGTGGCACCATCTTGATCAGGATTATGCGGCGGCTTCCTTGCTCAGGGCGCTGGGCTAAAGCCAGCTGGGTCAGTGTCTCCCCACAACAGGGTAGATGTTCACTGGCGCTGGAAGGCAGCCACAGTGAGTCGTTTCCCCCCTGCAACATTCAAGACCATTCAGTACACCAGATTCTACTCGAGGGAATACCAGTGGGAAATTCTCCTCCAAAATTTTACTGGGTGCTCAGCATCGCTCACGCCTCAGTTTTTCACTCCGACTGCATTCGTCCATTGGTGGCTAGTTTCTGATCATCGCCTACAAAGTCGATTCTTAGCCATACCAACTTGGTTTATTAGGCCTAATTCAGTCCTGAATTTAGCACATCTACGATCAGATTCCGTGACATGTGGGGGGACGCCCAGCACAGGGCTAGTCTGCCCCGCATGTCAGGCCCGACCACCCTTGCACAAGTACAAAAGGATCGCACAGCGACAGTGCTTTTGTACTTTAGGAGTAGCTCCCTACCAGCGCAGCTCCTGCATGCTGGCAGGAGCTACTCATCGCTGTGAGGGTCGCAGCGGCTGCTTGTGACGTCTTGCAGCCGCCACGGCCCTTCCTGCGCACGGTCCGGGCACGCCTGTGTTGCCCGGATCGCGCCCTTAAAATGGCGGCCAAATGCCGCCGGCACGCCCAGCGACCACCTCTGCCCGCAGGGCTGAGACGGCCGTTGGCTGTCTGGCATTCGCCGGCACACTGCGGCGAAGGCGCATGCGCAGTTCAGACCTGATTGGCTGCTGTGCGTACCCATCAGGTCTGAATTAGGCCCATTGTGTCCACGGACGCTAGTCTCCTAGGTTAGGGTGCCTTGACATTACATTTTCAGCTCTGAGGTTTCAATGGTAAGTGACCAAAAACCCACTTATTCCCTTATTTAATGAGCTTGCTGGTGTTCCTGTTTATTACAATAACTTTAAGGTTGAAACATATGAATCATGCTTTATAGGGAGCCATTGCTGCTTACCCTTCCATACTGTGGGCTACTATGATACTCACTATGGGGGTAATTCCAAGTTGATCGCAGCAGGAAATTTTTTAGCAGTTGGGCAAAACCATGTGCACTGCAGGGGAGGCAGATATAACATGTGCAGAGAGAGTTAGATTTGGGTGGGTAATTTTGTTTCTGTGCAGGGTAAATACTGGCTGCTTTATTTTTACACTGCAATTTAGATTGCAGATTGAACTCACCACACCCAAATCTATTTCTCTCTGCACATGTTACATCTGCCCCACCTGCACTGCACATGGTTTTGCCCAACTGCTAAAAAAATTCCTGCTGTGATTAACTTGGAATTACCCCCTATGTCTCCTACAGATGGACCCAGTAACAGAGATGCCCCAGAGAGATGTCCCCATCCTCTTTATTCCCAGGACTGTACAGGGGAGAATCACAGGACCACAGAGGAGAATCACAGGACTCCACAGGAGGATCAGGTAAATGGGATTTAGGGTCTCCCCAAATACCAAAGCAACTGTCACTGTATAATCTGTAGGGAAGCAGTGTGTGTGTGTGTGTGTGTGTGTGTGTGTGTGTGTGTGTGTGTCTACTCTGATATTGTAAAGATTTTGTGACAGGAATCACATAGACCGGAGTAAAATCCAAGATAAGTTTGTTTTCAATCACAGGCAGTTACACAAGCATGTGCAGGATACATAGGTCAGGTACAGCACAGCAGAGCTCACAGAGTCTTCAAAATGCATAAACAGAAGTTCTCCAGTGGACCCTAAGGTCCAGGACCTCTTAACAGTAGAAACCCCCTGGCATATCACCTAGGTAGCTTGTCCACCATCAGGAGCACTGCTTCTTGTGTCTGAAAGCCTTTTAGCACAAACTGACAGGTGCCTGCAATCAGCTCTTTGTCAACCCTGGCCAACAGCAACACCTGGCCTGGATTCTTTTCAGCCAAAATCCTGCAGTTCTTCACTTATGTTAGAATTGTGCTGTCTTTGTCACACTTTATTTTCAGTTCATGAAATTAGACATTATAGTGTAAAAAAATGTTTTCTTTTTTTTTGTGGTTAACACAGGGTGAAGATCTGACTGATACTAAGATTGGAGCTATATGTGTGGAAAAAGAGACATGTATGAGGGGTGATCAGCAGTGGAAGGAGGAGGAAATCCCTACAGATACCAGCACAGGTGAGTAATAATCACTTTTCTCTTACGTCCTAGAGGATGCTGGGGACTCCGTAAGGACCATTGGGTATAGACGGGCTCCGCAGGAGACATGGGCATTCTAAGACTTTAGATGGGTGTGAACTGGCTCCTCCCTCTATGCCCATCCTCCAGACCTCAGTTAGATCATGTGCCCAGAGGAGACTGGATGCACTACAGGGGAGCTCTACTGAGTTTCTCTGAAAAGACTTTTGTTAGGTTTTTTATTTTCAGGGAGCACTGCTGGCAACAGGCTCCCTGCTTCGTGGGATTAAGGGGAGAGAAGCAAACCCACTTTCCTGGACTGATGGACCTGCTTCTTAGGCTACTGGACACCATTAGCTCCAGAGGGTCGGAACACAGGTGTCGTCCTTGCTGTTTGTCCCAGAGCCGCGCCGCTGTCCTCCTCACAGAGCCGGCAGATAGAAGCCGGGTAAGTATAAGAAGCAAGAAGACTTCAAAGGCGGCAGAAGACTTCGGTTCTTCATGAGGTACCGCGCATTCGCGCTGCGCGCCATTGCTCCCACATCACACACAGGCACAGCAAGGGTGCAGGGCGCAGGGGGGCGCCCTGGGCAGCAATTTTTACCTCACATAAGCCTGGCACATAAATAGATACTGCGGAGGCAGTATATGAAAATTCCCCTGCCAGTATAAAGAAAAATAGCGGGACCGAAGCCCGCTGTCGAGGAGGCGGAGCTTGATCATCCAGCACTAACCAGCGCCATTTTCTCCACAGAGAAGCTGCTCCCGGACTCTCCCCTGCTGTACAAGTAACAGGGGGGGAAAAACGAGGGGGGGGCACATTTATTTGGTGCTAATTTGTGTATAAAAGCGCTATACAGGCTGGGACTTCGTTTCAGTATCTAGTGGCGCTGGGTGTGTGCTGGCATACTCTCTCTCTATCTCTCCAAAGGGCCTTATTGTGGGTCTGTCCCCATATTCAGATATCCCAGTGTGTGTGGGGGTGTCAGTACATGTGTGTCGACATGTCTGAAGCGGAAGGCTCGTCTAGGGAGGATGCAGAGCAGATGGTGGTGGTGTCTCCGTTGGCACAGCTGACACCTGATTGGGTGAACATGTGGAATGTGTTAAATGCTAATGTGACTTTGTTACATAAGAGATTGGACAAAGCAGAGTCCAAGGACAAAGCAGGGGGTCATTCCATGGCTTTGATTGTGTCACAAGACCTTTCAGGGTCCCATAAACGTCCCTTTTCCCAGGTAGCAGACACTGATACCGACACGGATTCTGACTCCAGTGTCGACTATGATGTTGCAAGGTTACACCCAAGAGTGGCCAAGAGTATTCAATATATGATTATTGCAATAAAAGATGTTTTGCATATCACAGAGGACTCTTCTGTCCCTGACACGAGGGTCTGCATGTTTAAGGAAAAGAAACCTGAGGTGACGTTTTCCCCATCTCATGTGCTGAACGCCAGACAAGTGGCTGCAGGTTCCCAAGAGTATTATTATGGCGTATCCTTTCCCCTCAAAGGACAGGTTACGGTGGGAATCCTCGTCCACAGTGGATGGGGCCTTGACGCGCTTGTCCAAAAAGGTGGCACTACCTTAAAATCAATTTCTCTATCGTCCTAGTGGATGCTGGGGTTCCTGAAAGGACCATGGGGAATAGCGGCTCCGCAGGAGACAGGGCACAAAAGTAAAGCTTTCCGATCAGGTGGTGTGCACTGGCTCCTCCCCCTATGACCCTCCTCCAAGCCAGTTAGATTTTTGTGCCCGGCCGAGAAGGGTGCAATTCTAGGTGGCTCTCCTAAAGAGCTGCTTAGAGAAAGTTTAGCTTAGGTTTTTTACTTTACAGTGAGTCCTGCTGGCAACAGGATCACTGCAACGAGGGACAGAGGGGAGAAGAAGTGAACTCACCTGCGTGCAGGATGGATTGGCTTCTTGGCTACTGGACATCAGCTCCAGAGGGACGATCACAGGTACAGCCTGGATGGTCACCGGAGCCTTGCCGCCGGCCCCCTTGCAGATGCTGAAGTAAGAAGAGGTCCAGAATCGGCGGCAGAAGACTCCTCAGTCTTCTAAAGGTAGCGCACAGCACTGCAGCTGTGCGCCATTTTCCTCTCAGCACACTTCACACGGCAGTCACTGAGGGTGCAGGGCGCTGGGAGGGGGGCGCCCTGGGAGGCAAATGAATACCTATTTTGGCTAAAAATACCTCACATATAGCCTCCGGAGGCTATATGGAGATATTTAACCCCTGCCAGAATCCGTTAAGAGCGGGAGACGAGGCCGCCGAAAAAGGGGCGGGGCCTATCTCCTCAGCACACAGCGCCATTTTCCCTCACAGAAAGGCTGGAGGGAAGGCTCCCAGGCTTTCCCCTGCACTGCACTACAGAAACAGGGTTAAAACAGAGAGGGGGGGCACTAATTTGGCGATATGCTTATATATTAAGATGCTATAAGGGAAAACACTTATATAAGGTTGTCCCTATATAATTATAGCGTTTTTGGTGTGTGCTGGCAAACTCTCCCTCTGTCTCTCCAAAGGGCTAGTGGGTCCTGTCCTCTATCAGAGCATTCCCTGTGTGTGTGCTGTGTGTCGGTACGTGTGTGTCGACATGTAGGAGGACGATGTTGGTGAGGAGGCGGAGCAATTGCCTGTAATGGTGATGTCACTCTCTAGGGAGTCGACACCGGAATGGATGGCTTATTTAGGAAATTACGTGATAATGTCAACACGCTGCAAGGTCGGTTGACGACATGAGACGGCCGACAAACAATTAGTACCGGTCCAGACGTCTCAAAAACACCGTCAGGGGTTTTAAAACGCCCGTTTACTTTAGTCGGTCGACACAGACACAGACAGGGACACTGAATCCAGTGTCGACGGTGAATAAACAAACGTATTCCTTATTAGGGCCACACGTTAAAGGCAATGAAGGAGGTGTTACATATTTCTGATACTACAAGTACCACAAAAGAGGGTATTATGTGGGATGTGAAAAAACTACCGTAGTTTTTCCTGAATCAGATAAATTAAATAAAGTGTGTGATGATGCGTGGGTTCCCCCCGATAGAAAATTATGGGCGGTATACCCTTTCCCGCCAGAAGTTAGGGCGCGTTGGGAAACACCCCTTAAGGTGGATAAGGCGCTCACACGCTTATCAAAACAAGTGGCGGTACCGTCTATAGATAGGGCCGTCCTCAAGGACCAGCTGACAGGAGGCTGGAAAAATATCATAAAAAGTATATACACACATACTGGTGTTATACTGCGACCAGCGATCGCCTCAGCCTGGATGTGCAGAGCTGGGGTGGCTTGGTCGGATTCCCTGACTAAAAATATTGATACCCTTGACAGGGACAGTATTTTATTGACTATAGAGCATTTAAAGGATGCATTTCTATATATGCAAGATGCACAGAGGGATATTTGCACTCTGGCATCATGAGTAAATGCGATGTCCATAACTGCCAAAAGATGTTATGGACACGACAGTGGTCAGGTGATGCAGATTCCAAACGGCACAAAGGTGTATTGCCGTATAAAGGAAGAGGAGTTATTTGGGGTCGGTCCATCGGACCTGGTGGCCACGGCAACTGCTGGAAAATCCACCGTTTTTTACCCTAAGTCACATCTCTGCAGAAAAAGACACCGTCTTTTCAGCCTCAGTCCTCTCGTCCCTATAAGATCATATCTGCCCAGGGATAGAGGAAAGGGAAGAAGACTGCAGCAGGCAGCCCATTCCCAGGAACAGAAGCGTTCCACCGCTTCTGACAAGTTCTCAGCATGGCGCTGAGACCGTACAGGACCCCTGGATCCTACAAGTAGTATCCCAGGGGTACAGATTGGAAGGTCGAGACGTTTCCCCTTCGCAGGCTCCTGAAGTCTGCTTTACCAAGGTCTCCCTCCGACAAGGAGGCAGTATGGAAAAAAATTCACAAGCTGTATTCCCAGCAGGTGATAACTAAATTACCCCTCCTACTACAAGAAAAGGGGTATTATTCCACACTATATTGTGGTACTGAAGCCAGAAGGCTAGGTGAGACTTATTCTAAAAAATTTTTTGAACACTTACAAAGGTTCAAATCAAGATGGAGTCACTCAGAGCAGTGATAACGAACCAGGAAGAAGAGGACTATATAGTGTCCCGGGACATCAGGGATGCTTACCTCTATGTCCCAAATTTGCCCTTCTCACTAAGGGTACCTCAGGTTCGTGGTGCAGAACTGTCACTGTCAGTTTCAGACGCTGCCGTTTGGATTGTCCACGGCACCCCGGGTCTTTACCAAGGTAATGGCCGAAATGATGATTCTTCTTCGAAGAAAAGGCGTCTTAAGTATCCCTTACTTGGACGATTTCCTGATAAGGGCATAGTCCAGGGAACAGTTGGAGGTCGGAGTAGCACTATCTCGGATACTGCTACAACAGCACGGGTGGATTCTAAATATTCCAAAATCGCAGCTGATCCGACGACACGTCTGCTGTGCTTAGGGATGATTCTGGACGCAGTCCAGAAAAAGGTGTTTCTCCCGGAAGAGAAAGCCAGGGAGTTATCCGAGTTAGTCAGGAACCTCCTAAAAACAGTGCATCATTGCACAAGGGTCCTGGTAAAAATGGTGGCTTCCTACGAAGCAATTCCATTCGGCAGATTTCACGCAAGAACTTTTCAGTGGGATCTGCTGGACAAATGGCCCGGATCGCATCTTCAGATGCATCAGCGGATAACCCTATATCCAAGGACAAGGGTGTCTCTCCTGTGGTGGTTATAGAGTGCTCATCTTCTAGAGGGCCGCAGATTCGGCATTCAGGATTGGATGCTGGTGACCACGGAGCCCAGCCCGAGAGGCTGGGGAGCAGTCACACAGGGAAAAAATTTCCAGGGAGTGTGATCAAGTCTGGAGACTTTTCTCCACATAAATATACTGGAGCTAAGGGTAAATTTATAATGCTCTAAGCTTAGCAAGACCTCTGCTTCAGGGTCAGCCGGTATTTATCCAGTGGGAAAAACATCACGGCAGTCGCCCACGTAAACAGACAGGGCGACACAAGAAGCAGGAGGGCAATGGCAAAAACTGCAAGGACTTTTCGCTGGGCGGAAAATCATGTGATAGCACTGTCAGCAGTGTTTCATCCCGGGAATGGAAACTGGGAAGCAGACTTCCTCAGCAGGCACGACCTCCACCCGGGAGAGTGGAAACTTCATCGGGAAGTTTTTTCCACATGATTGTAAACCGTTGGGAAATACCAAAGGTGGACATGATGGCGTCCCGTCTGAACAAAAAACGGGACAGGTATTGCGCCAGGTCAAGAGACCCTCAGGCAATAGCTGTGGACGTTCTGGTAACACCGTGGGTGTACCAGTCGGTGTATGTGTTCCCTCCTCTGCTTCTCATACCTAAGGTGCTGAGAATTATAAGACGTAGAGGAGTAAGAACTATACTCATGGCTCCGGATTGGCCAAGAAGGACTTGGTGCCCGGAACTTCAAGAGATGCTTACAGAGGTCTTATGGCCTCTGCCGCTAAGAAGGGACTTGCTTCAGCAAGTACCATGTCTGTTCCAAGACTTACCGCAGCTGCGTTTGTCGGCATGGCGGTGGAAAGCCGGATCCTAAGGGAAAAAGGCATTCCGGAAGAGGTCATTCCTACCCTGGTCAAAGCCAGAAAGGAGGTGACCGCACAACATTATCACCACATGTGGCGAAAATATGTTGCGTGGTGTGAGGCCAGGAAGGCCCCACAAAGAAATTTCAACTCGGTCGTTTCCTGCATTTCCTGCAAACAGGAGTGTCTATGGGCCTCAAATTGGGGTCCATTAAGGTTCAAATTTCGGCCCTGTCGATTTTCTTCCAGAAAGAATTGGCTTCAGTTCCTGAAGTCCAGAAGTTGTCAAGGGAGTATTGCATATACAACCCCCTTTTGTGCCTCCAGTGGCACTGTGGGATCTCAACGTAGTTCTGGGATTCCTCAAATCACATTGGTTTAAAACCAGTCAAATCTGTGGATTTGAAGCATCTCACAGGAAAAGTGACCATGCTCTTGGCCCTGGCCTGGACCAGGCGAGTGTCAAATTGGTGGTTTTTTCTCAAAAAAGCCCATATCTGTTTGTCCATTCGGACAGGGCAGAGCTGCGGACTCGTCCCCAGTTCTCTCCCTAAGGTGGTGTCAGTGTTTTACCTGAACCAGCTTATTGTGGTGCCTTGCACCTACTAGGGACTTGGAGGACTCCAAGTTGCTAGATGTTGTCAGGGCCCTGAAAATATGTTCCAGGACGGCTGGAGTCAGGAAAACTGACTTGCTGTTATCCTGTATGCACCCAACAAACTGGGTGCTCTTGCTTCTAAGCAGACTATTGCTAGTTGGATGTGTAATACAATTCAGCTTGCACATTCTGTGGCAGGCCTGCCACAGCCAAAATATGTAAATGCCCATTCCACAAGGAAGGTGGGCTCATCTTGGGCGGCTGCCCGAGGGGTCTCGGCTTTACAACTTTGCCGAGCAGCTACTTGGTCAGGGGCAAACACGTTTGCTAAATTCTACAAATTTGATACCCTGGCTAAGGAGGACCTGGAGTTCTCTCATTCGGTGCTGCAGAGTCATCCGCACTCTCCCGCCCGTTTGGGAGCTTTGGTATAATCCCCATGGTCCTTTCAGGAACCCCAGCATCCACTAGGACGATAGAGAAAATAAGAATTTACTTACCGATAATTCTATTTCTCGGAGTCCGTAGTGGATGCTGGGCGCCCATCCCAAGTGCGGATTATCTGCAATACTTGTACATAGTTACAAAAATCGGGTTATTATTGTTGTGAGCCATCTTTTCAGAGGTTCCGCTGTTATCATACTGTTAACTGGGTTTAGATCACAAGTTGTACGGTGTGATTGGTGTGGCTGGTATGAGTCTTACCCGGGATTCAAAATTCCTCCCTTATTGTGTACGCTCGTCCGGGCACAGTACCTAACTGGCTTGGAGGAGGGTCATAGGGGGAGGAGCCAGTGCACACCACCTGATCGGAAAGCTTTACTTTTGTGCCCTGTCTCCTGCGGAGCCGCTATTCCCCATGGTCCTTTCAGGAACCCCAGCATCCACTACGGACTCCGAGAAATAGAATTATCGGTAAGTAAATTCTTATTTTATGCGACTACGGGAGCCCTGCTCAGACCTGCAGAAGAGTCGGCATGGGTGGGTAGCGCAATTGCAGCGTGGGCTGATAACTTGTCATCTGACATTAACACCCTAGATAAAGATAGTATTTTGTTGACCTTAGGTCACAGCAAGGACGCAGCGTTATATATGAGAGAAGCTGCGAGAGATATTGGGCTGTTGGGTTCAAGAGCCAATCATAAGACAAACAAGAGTGCAGACAATACTCATTGTTCCAGATTGGCCTCGAAGGGCCTGATATTCAGATCTTCAGGAAATGATCACAGAAGATCCGTGGCCTCTTCCTCCCAGGGAGGACCTGTTACAACAGGGGCCCTGTGTGTTCCAAGACTTACCGCGGTTACGTTTGGCGTCATGGCGGTTGAACACCAAATCCTAGCTAGGAAAGGTATTCCGGGGGAAGTCATCCCTACTCTAATCAATGCTAGGAAGGAGGTAACGGCGAAGCATTATCACCGTATCTTGGTGTGAAGCCAAGAATTCTCCTACAGAAGATTTTCAGCTGGGTCGTTTTCTCCATTTTCTACAGACAGGAGTGGATATGGGCCTGAAGTTAGGCTCCATTAAGGTGCAGATTTCGGCCTTATCTATATTCTTTCAGAAGGAATTGGCTTCTCTCCCAGAAGTCAGAAGTCCAGACTTTTGTAAAAGGAGTGCTGCACATCCAACCTCCTTTTGTGCCCCCAGTGGCGCTGTGGGACCTTAACGTGCTGTTAAAGTTCCTTAAATCACACTGGTTTTTGAACCTCTTCAAACAGTTGAAATTAAATTCCTCACTTGGAAAGTGGTCATGTTGTTGGCCTTGGCATCTGCGAGGCGGGTGTCCGAATTGGCGGCTTTGTTTCACAAGAGCCCCTATCTAATTTTCCATGTGGATCAAGCAGAGTTATGGACTCGTCCTCAATTTCTGCCTCAAGTGGTTTCGTCGTTTCATATGAACCAACCTATTGTGGTGCCTGTGGCTACGGGTGACCTGGAGGATTCCAAGTCCCTTGATGTAGTCAGGGCCTTAAAAAATGTATGTAGCCAGGACGGCTCGGGTTAGGAAAACAGAGGCACTGTTTGTCCTGTAGGCAGCCAACAAGGTTGGCGCTCCTGCTTCTAAGCAGACTATTGCTCGCTGGATCTGTAACCCGATTCAGCAGGCTCATTCTACGGCTGGATTGCCGTTACCAAATTCGGTAAAGGCCCATTCCACTAGGAAGATGGGCTCTTCTTGGGCGGCTGCCCGGGGGCGTCTCGGCATTGCAGCTTTGCCGAGCAGCTACTTGGTCGGGTTCAAACACTTTTGCAAAATTCTACGTGTTTGATACCCTGGCTGATGAGGACCTCATGTTTGCTCAATCGGTGCTGCAGAGTCATCCGCACTCTCCCACCCGGTTTGGAGCTTTGGTATAATCCCCATGGTCCTTACGGAGTCCCCAGCATCCTCTAGGACGTACGAGAAAATAAGATTTTAAACCTACCGGTAAATATTTTTCTCCTAGTCCGTAGAGGATGCTGGGCGCCCGTCCCAGTGCGGACAAATTCTGCAAGGCTTGTATATAGTTGTTGCTTACATAAGGGTTATGTTATAGTTTAGATCAGTCTCTGGCTGATGCTGTTTAATTCATGCTGTTAACTGGTTTAGTATATACCATGTTGTACGGTGTGTATGGTGTGGGCTGGTATGTATCTCGCCCTTAGATTAACAAAAATCCTTTCCTCGTACTGTCCGTCTCCTCTGGGCACAGTTCTATAACTGAGGTCTGGAGGAGGGGCATAGAGGGAGGAGCCAGTTCACACCCATCTAAAGTCTTAGAGTGCCCATGTCTCCTGCGGAGCCCGTCTATACCCCATGGTACTTACGGAGTCCCCAGCATCCTCTATGGACTAGGAGAAAAAGCTTTACCGGTAGGTTTAAAATCTTATTATTACAGGAAGTCACATATTTCTCTAACGTCCTAGTGGATGCTGGGGACTCCGTAAGGACCATGGGGAATAGACGGGCTCCGCAGGAGACTGAGCACTCTAAGAAAGAATTAGTACTACTGGTGTGCACTGGCTCCTCCCTCTATGCCCCTCCTCCAGACCTCAGTTAGAATCTGTGCCCGGAAGGATCTGGGTGCATTTTAGTGAGCTCTCCTGAGCTTGCTAATAAAAAAGTATTTTAGTTAGGTTTTTTTTTATTTTCAGAGAGCTTCTGCTGGCAACAGACTCTCTGCTACGTGGGACTGAGGGGAGAGAAGCAAACCTACTAACTGCGGCTAGGTTGCGCTTCTTAGGCTACTGGACACCATTAGCTCCAGAGGGTTCGAACACGGGAACTTAACCTTGGTCGTCCGTTCCCGGAGCCGCGCCGCCGTCCCCCTCGCAGAGCCAGAAGACAGAAGCCGGCGGATGAAGCAAGAAGACGTCAAAATCGGCGGCAGAAGACTCCTGTCTTCACATGAGGTAGCGCACAGCACTGCAGCTGTGCGCCATTGCGCCCACACAAGCCCACACACTCCGGTCACTGTAGGGTGCAGGGCGCATGGGGGGGCGCCCTGGGCAGCAATTGAGTACCTCCTGGCAAAAGCAGCATATATACAGCTGGGCACTGTATATATGCATGAGCCCCCGACATTTTTTGCACCAAATCACGGGACAGAAGCCCGCCGCTGAGGGGGCGGGGCTTCTTCCTCAGCACTCACCAGCGCCATTTTCTCTCCACAGCTCCGCTGAGAGGAAGCTCCCCAGGCTCTCCCCTGCAGACTCACGGTAGAAAGAGGGTAAAAAGAGAGAGGGGGCACATAAATTTAGCGCAATAATCATATATACAGCAGCTACTGGGTAAACACTAAGTTACTGTGTGATTCCTGGGTCATATAGCGCTGGTGTGTGTGCTGGCATACTCTCTCTCTGTCTCTCCAAAAGGCCTTGTGGGGGTCCTGTCCTCATATAGAGCATTCCCTGTGTGTGTGGTGTGTCGGTACGCTTGTGTCGACATGTTTGACGAGGAGGGCTATGTGGAGGTAGAGCAGGTGCAGATGAATGAGGTGTCCCCGCCGACGGCGCCGACACCTGATTGGATGGATATGTGGAAGGTGTTAAATGATAATGTAAACTCCTTGCATAAAAGGTTGGATAAAGCTGAAGCCTTGGGACAGTCGGGGTCTCAGCCCATGCCTGATCCTACAGCGCAGAGGCCGTCAGGGTCTCAGAAGCGCCCACTATCCCATATTGTTGACACAGATATCGACACAGATTCTGACTCCAGTGTCGATGGCGATGATGCAAAATTGCAGCCTAAAATGGCTAAAGCCATCCGCTACATGATTGTAGCTATGAAGGATGTATTGCACATATCAGAGGTAAACCCGGTCCCTGACAAGAGGGTTTATATGTTTGGGGAGAAAAAGCAAGAGGTGACTTTTCCCCCTTCACATGAGTTAAATGAGTTATGTGAAAAAGCTTGGGATTCTCCTGATAGGAAAGTGCTGATTTCCAAAAGGTTACTTATGGCGTACCCCTTCCCGCCAACGGACAGGATGCGCTGGGAATCCTCCCCTAGGGTAGATAAAGCTCTGACACGCTTATCTAAGAAGGTGGCCCTGCCGTCACAGGATACGGCCTCCCTAAAGGATCCTGCAGATAGGAAGCAGAAAGGTATCCTGAAGTCTGTTTATACACATTCAGGTACCATACTGCGGCCGGCAATTGCGTCGGCCTGGATGTGTAGTGCTGTAGCAGCATGGACAGATACACTGTCTGAGGAACTGGATACCTTGGACAAGGATACTATTTTACTGACCCTGGGGCATATAAAAGACGCTGTCCTATATATGAGGGATGCCCAGAGGGACATTTGCCTACTGGGCTCTAGAATAAACGCAATGTCGATTTCTGCTAGAAGGGTCCTGTGGACTCGGCAATGGACAGGCGATGCCGACTCTAAAAAGCACATGGAGGTTTTACCCTACAAGGGTGAGGAATTGTTTGGGGACGGTCTCTCGGACCTAGTTTCCACAGCTACAGCTGGGAAGTCAAATTTTTTGCCATATATTCCCTCACAGCCTAAGAAAGCACCGTATTACCAAATGCAGTCCTTTCGATCACAAAAAGGTAAG